>NC_061118.1:6191936-6268439 GCF_002878395.1 Capsicum annuum | reverse complement strand
CCTAAATCAACTTAGGTACTATCACTATCCTAACATTGAGTTGATGAGAACTTATTTTAACTCAGAGTGATTGATCGATGACTCGGGTCGATATGAACGCAATACCAATGCCATACAATTACAAAAACTCGATTGGATTTGTAGTTGACCCTGCGAGTCATTCATTCATCCCTAGTTTCACCTAAATCAATTGATATAAAATCTGTTGCAACAAACGACTAAGCTGCTGAAAATTTTCAAATAGGTACATATATGTTGTAATAAATGACATATCTGATTTAATTATCAAATAGATATTTACATCTGTTGTGATAGATAACTGAGCTGTTGGAAATTTTTTTTAAAATATTTATATCTGTTGTAACAAATGATATATCTGATTTTATTAAGTATCAAATGAATATTTTCATCTGTTGTCACAGATGACTGAGCTTTTGGGATTTTTAAACAGATATTTATATCTGTTGTAACAGATGACTGAGTTGTTCAGATTTCTAAACAGATATTTATATATGTTGAAATAGATGACATATCTGTTTGAAAATCTTTTTATCTCTTTTAATTTTAAAGCAAGAAGCTTTTGGTCTGAGTAGATAATATCAAGTGGTAGTACTTACCACTAAAGACGGTAAAAAATGTTTCTTGGATATCTCAAAAGTGAGTTCATTGAGCAGTTGTCTTGTCTTTTCAATGTCAGTAGTCTTAGTCTTTCTAGTGCCCCTCAAACTATTAATGAAATTAATGAATGTTAATTAATGATTATTGAAAACCACCACATCTACGTACATAATACATCTATAGAAATTATCTTATCTCTTTCTTCAGCTGCAGTTTATTTTATTCAACTCTCATTTTTTTCTCTCTCCTCTTTAGGGTCACAATTTTTTTCTCTCTTTTCTCTTTCCTTCTCATAAAGATCTTTTCGGATCTAAACCCATTCATATATTTTCTCGACTTAAATTTCTATTTTGATCCTCTTTTTGATATTAAGGTATGGTTCATTATTGCTCTTTCATTCTCGTCTTCTACTTTGCATGTTATTTACATCTATTTTTTTTATTTAATTACTATTTACCCATATCATATTTATTAAAAAAATTTAAGAAACTTGTAAGTATTGAATAAATAATTCAAGAATTTTTATTACAATATGAGAAAAAAATCATCTGTTGGAAGAAGTTTAAAAGCCTTGTTGGCAATATCATTTTTTTGTATATATTTTATTTATTTTATTATTGTTGATGCAGTTATTGATGTTGTTGGTGGGGTTGGTGTTGTTGGAGATTGTGTTGTTGTTGATGGTTCTGGCACAAAGGATGTTGCTTCTTTGTTGTTGATGATGTTGTTGGAATAAATGTTGTTTCTTTTTTGTTGGTATTTATGTTGTTGTTGATGTTGCAACAGATGGAGAAACTGTTGGAACAAATAAAACCACCAGAAAGGCTGGTTTGATGTATTCCGTCAGACTCCACATCTGTTGCAATAGAATCCACATCTGTTGCAACAGACTCTACATCTGTTGTAACAGACTCCACATCTGATACAACAGATGGACAATGTTCTTTTTGTGATATCAATTTTTTTCCTCTTCTTTATAGATATAAGGAACTGACAGTTTATCAACTTTTGATGGACTATCTCAAGAGGCTGCAGTAAAGATGGGAGAAATAAGCTGCTTATAGATAGAACCACTTCATATGTGGGAGGTATGTATTACTGATAATGTTATCGTAAAAACACACATATAGTGTACTTATTTTGTGAATGATGTTTTTACTGATCAGTCATAGATCGTTCAAACAAGATGTCTGCAATTTTATAGTTAAGTTTGGTAGGTCCGAACTGATAGGGTTGAGGGACCATGAATATGATTTTGATAGCCTGTTAAGATTTAATGTCGGTTATTGCTCATGTTTATTTGTCAAGCATTATGAAGGGATCTAATTTTTGTGTCATTGTAAAGAGATTCAATAGTGATTGGACTAACTTTAAGGATGCATTGGACCCTTAGAGGGCCTTCGAAGCTTAGCACTGCATCTAATAAGAACGAAAAACCATATATTTATTGCCCTGGCCAAAATTTATATGGCTGGGTTGCTCACTCGGGGTGATGATTTTATGCCAGAATGTGCGGTAGAAGAATGCTTTCGAAGGAAAATGGGTGGTTGATGGAAGACTGTATCATCTGAGAGCTAATTGAAGAAGAGACATAGGGTAGAAAGTAACTTCTAACGAATTTGGCCGGTGAAATTATCTTAACAGATGCGAGATCTGAATCAAGTGCAAATATGAAAGTGTATCCGGTAATGTAATTTCATCTGTTGTGTCTTTGAAAGAAAAACAATACAAATGGATACTTTGTTAGGGAGCTGCGTGGTCGGGATTATCACCTATATAGAAAATAGAAGAAGACCGACAAAGAAACCTCACGGGCATCGAGGGTAAAAATGATGTACAGCAAGTCTAGAAAACTTATGCCAACAACAATTGCAGTTAAAATAAGAAATCTAAGCAAAACGACAAATTTTTGAATTTTAAATTTCATTCCATGCCTTCTTGTTTGTGTTTTCGATCAGGTCTACTGTCGTTGACCTGATCGGAACCACAAACGAAATTGAAAGAAAAATAGAGTATCATTGCTTCTTTAGCAATATAGTTATAATTGATTGTGTTTTTTTGCCTTGACATGCTTTCAACATTCCTTGGAGAAGATCAGATGCTTGTTGTAGTATGTGAATCCCGATAATTTTCAAGCTTGCCTCCAGCTTTTTGATTCTGTATTCAAGCTGATCGTTTCCTTCTTCGAAGTTGGTAAAGAGTTCCTCGTCTCTTGTGAGCTCGATCAGGAACACTACCTTCAAAGTTGTGGCATTCTAAAAGCCCTTCAGAACACTTTCTTCAGAAGCCTTAAAAGATACATGGAGGGTCTCTATGTTTGTTTTAGGTCAAAATGTTTTGATGCAGGTTGAAGAAGTGGTCCCAAAAGTTGAACAACACACTTTTATCTAGCGTTGCTCTATGCATCTTGCTCAACCAATTTGATAAATTAGTATGGAGTTACGTAGCATATGATTTAAACCGGCTCTACCAAACCCTATCAAACGTTACGTAACTCTAAGCTCATTGCTCTCTCAAAAAAATATGACAGTGTTAGTGCACAAATCGAACGAGCTCAATCTCTGAGCCTTTCTGCTGATTGCTCTTCTCCAATATAGATGACAAGATATCTGCTAAGCAAAAGTCTACACCGTCGCCAGACATGTTCTCAGGCAATTATGTCTGGCGATGGTGTAAACTTTTGCATAGCAGATATCTTGTCATCTATATTGGAGAAGAGTGATCAGCAGAAAGGCTAACAGATTGAGCTTTTTTTCTATGTGCACTAACTCGGGCATATTGTTTTGATAGGGTAATGAGCTTGGAGTTACGTAACGTTTGATAGGCTTGGTAGAGCCGGTTTAAATCACACGCTACGTAACTCCATGCTTACTAATTTATCAAATTGGTTGAGCAAGATGCATGGAGCAACGCTCGATAAAAGTGTCTTGTTCAACTATTGGGACCACATCTTCAACGTGCATCAACACATTTTGACCTAAAACAAACACAACGATCCTCCATATATCCTTTAAAGCTTCTGAAGAAAAAGTTTTCTGAAGGGCTTCTAGAATGCCATAACTTTGAAGGTAGTGTTCCTGATCGAGCTCACAAGAGACGAGAAACTCCTTACCAACTTTGAAGACGGTAACGACCAGCTTGAATATAGAATCATAGAATCAACAAGTTGGAGGTAAGCTTAAAAATTATCGGAATTTACATACTACAGCAAGCATATGATATTCTCCAAGAAATGTTGAAAGCATGTCAAGGCAAGAAAATATAATCAATTATAACCATATTGCTAAGGAAGCAATGATACTCTATTTGCCTTTCAATCTCGTTTATGGTTCCGATCAGGTCAACGGTAGTGGACCTGATCAGAAACACGAACAAGAAGATGGGATGAAATTTAAAGTTCAGAAATTGCCGCCTTCGCTTAATTTCCTTATTTTCACTGCAGTTGTTGTTGGCATAAGTTTTCTAGACTTGTTGAACATCATTTCTACCCTCAATGCCCGTGAGGCTGCTTTGTTGGTCTTCTCTTATTTTCTACCTAGGTGATAATCCCGACCATGCAGCTCCCTAGAAAAGTGTCCATCTGCATTATTTTTCTTTCAAAGACACAACAGACGAAATTACATTACCGGATACACTTTTATATTTGCACTTGATTCAAATTTTGCATCTGTTAAGATAATTCTATCGGCCAGATTCGTTAGAAGTTACTTTCTACCCTGTGTCTCTTCTTCAATTAGCTCTCAGATGATATAGTCTTCCATCAACAACCCATTTTTCCTCGAAAGCATTCTCCTACCGCACCTTCTGGCATATAAACATCAACCCGAGCGAGCAACTCAACCATATAAATTTTGGCCAGGGCAATAACTATATTGGTTTTCCATTCTTATTTGATGCAGTGCGAGGCTTTGAGGGCCCTCTAAGGGTCCAATGCACACTTAAAGTTAAGTCCAATCGCCATTGATTCTCTACAGTGATGACAAATATTGATCCCTTCTCAAAACTTGACACGCATAAACACGAGCACCAACCATCAATAATTCATAACAGGGTATCTGCACTATCTTCATGAGGTCCTCAGCCTTATCAATTTTGAACCCATCAAACTTAACGGTATAATGCAGGATCTTGCTTGAATGATCAATGCCTAATCGGTTAAAAATTGCATTCACAAAAATATTGTACTTTGTGTGTGTTGTCCCGGTGATCTTATCAGTAATACATACTTAACTCCCACACATATGATAGTGGATCCATCTGCACGCACCTTATTCTTCTTAGCCCATCTATGGCTTAAATTGAATAAATAGATGACTAGCTTATTGCAACAGATGACACATCTGTTTATATTGTCAATCAATTCTGTTACGATAGTGATCAACCTGTTACAGAAATCAAATAGATATATACATCTGTTGTAAAAAGATTGTCAGTATGTTGTAAGTTATCTGACAAAAAGAATATATTTTGTAACAGATTACCTATCTGTTAGATTTAGTTTAAAGCAATTTTCTTTTCTTTCTGAGATCCAATAATTTATAAATAGGTCCCTCCTTATAAATATGGATGATCTAGATTCATACAAGAATACTCATATCAAGTCCTTGCATGAACTTCAAAGGCAGTTTGATTGATGAACTCCAGAGAGATATTTGGCTGACTTCGGAGTAAGGTTGCCGGATGAATGAAAGATATCTGATTGACAATAATAATAATAGAAGTAATAATAATTAGGTAATGTTTTTTATTTTAGCGATTATTTTCCTCCTTTTGTATATCAAATCTACCCAAGAGATTCAAAAATCTATGAACATTCATTTCATTTTGTTGTCGACTTTGAATTTTTAATTCTTATTTAGTATTTAATAATAATCATTCTGTTTATTCCTTGTTCTCAACATGTTGACGGTTGGTGGTAGGGATTGAGCAGCAATTCGTGTCAATGGTTAGAGGTTAATCTGCTACGACAGATCGATCATATGCTGCACCTGGCGGTTATTAATAAAAAGGGGCTATTGTTGTTATTGAGAGGGTGAAAGGAAAGACATGACTCAGAATTCCGATTATTCAATATGAAAAATGTTTCGTAAATAAATAATAAGGAAATAAATAATAAACACAATTTATAATCACAATTTTAATAACTGATCGTGACTTTTCACCATTTTTGTTTTTAAAATTATTTATTATATAATAAAATGATTATTATTTTATTAAGGAATTTAAAAAAGTATTTTTTTTTATTTATAAAATAAAAAAGTAAGCAAATTTGGAATAATGATATGATGATATAGTTATTTTTTTTAAAGTAGATTATATGTTGCAACAATTAAATTATCTGATGCAACGGGTTCACTATGGTTACAACAGATGATATACCTGTTGTCACAGATGATTTATCTGATGCAACCTATATCGAGTCACAACTCAATAAAAACAGTTCTTGGAAAGAACTAATTAATAATAATCTAAAAAGCCATGACTTATCAAAATATTTCTTAATTTAATTAATTTATTAATTTTTACATTAATAAAAAATATAATTAATAAATGGAGGTGAACAGTTAGATTATATGTTGCAACAGATATGTTATCTGATGCAACATATTTTATATTGGTTGCAACAAATAATATATCTGTTGTCACAGATGTATTATCTGATGCAACGGATATAGAATCTGTTGCCACAACTCAATAAAAACGGTTCTTCGAAAGACTAATTAATAATAATAGTCTGAAAAGTCATGACTTATATCACAATATTTATTTTCTTAATTTAATAAAAAATTTAATTAATGTATGGAGGTGAATAGTCGCGCCTTTTTACCTCTCATTCAAATTCAATCATCTATAAATAGGTCTGTCCTTACTCAATCGTTCATTCAAATACACACTCTATTTATTTATTGCATCTCATCTTTCATATTACACTCTAGAAGATAAGATTATGACTGACCCAGTGTGGGATGTTGCTTTTCTGCAAGACGCCGTGAATGAACTTCGAAATCAAGTTCGTGATCTGCAATGGGAATTGGGAGTAGTTAGATCAAGAATGCTCCACGAGATACGCAGGCTGAGGAGGGCCTTGCTACTTCCGGTTGAAGATTGGCCAGCTGACAATGATGATGCTGATAATAATAATAATAATTAGACTATTATTTTTCTTTTAGTCTATTATATGTATTTTTATTTGCTTAATAAATAAATTATGTTTGATCTTTGACGTTTTAATCCATATTTAATTTTCATTCTGTCTATTATCTACTTAACAAACATTTCGACGATTCGACGTAAAAAGGAATAATTTAGAATTCAGTAGTAGTAGCAAAATTTATCTGTTGGGTTTATGGCAGGGGTTGATTTGTGTTGTTTCAATCAGATTAATCATTGGTTGCAACAGATAATTAGTTTGGTGTAACAGATAAACATTCCGATGCAACAGATAATTAGTCTGGTGCAACAGATAAACATCCTGATACAACAGATAATACGTCTGATGCAATAGATAATACGACGATGCAACATATAAATATCTGATGCAATAGATTACTCATCTGATGCACCAGATGATTGATCTGTTTAAATTGTGGGTACTTGTGCTGGATTCATAATCAGGGTTCTATCTATTGTTGGAAAAACAGAAGTATACCTAAATGACAAATACGAATAAAAATCATAATTTTACTTACCAAAGTAACCTATGAAGTAATGCCAAAGTGGAAAGTGATGTAGTAAATAAAATTTGACCTAAGAAATTGGTTAGATCGTAGCAGTAGCGCTGTATCACCACCAACAACAACAAATGGTCGACAAAAAGAAGATGAAGCAGAAAATAATGAATAAAGTAACAGAAATAGAAACAATTAATAACAAAAATCACTAAGAGAGAGACACTTTTTTCCCTCCATTTCCTATTATTTTAGGTATATATTAGGATCAACATATAAATTTAAAAACTTATGAATTATTTTAAAACTTTTCTAACTTTTTTAATACATAATAAAATAATTATTACTTCTAACTAATAATTAAAACTTATGGTTATTTTTAAATTCTTTTTTGCCCAAAACACCCGGTTACTTGGGTGATTTAATTAACAGATATCAGGTGCCTTAGTTCATTCCCTCTTTATTTGACTCGGAATTATGTACAAACTCCAAGCCCTAGTCCCTTTTCATCTATGAATTCTAACTCCAATTGGTAATTTTATTTTTGATTTCACGGCTTATAGGGTTTTTGGTGCTTTCCACTACTGTCTTGTCTACACTGATTAGACTGGACCAAACATGTCTCTGTTTAATTAATTCAACTCATTCTTTGTTTCTTTGGATTGCCTGCTGTTCAAGTTTTTTTTTTTTGTGTTTTTCCTTTATTTGATTGCAGAAAATGGCTAGCTTGGTGGAGAGGCTTCGTGTACGTTCAGATCGAAGACCTATTTACAATTTAGATGAGTCTGATGATGAAGCTGATACGATGCCTGGAAAATCTAGGACTAAGAAAGAGCAAATCCAGAAAATCGTTCGGACTGATGTGGTAAATTGCTTTTGCATTGGGGATTGTCTTTTACCATTTTTTTACTTGGCATTTTCCGTAGCATGGTTCTTTATTTTTGGATATTCTTCATCCCATTGCATCCACAACTGTGAATTTCATTTAGAAATTGTCTTGTATATTTTCTAGGTTTTCGCTAATTCTCTTACCATCTCTTTCTTTGACTTTATATCCGTAGTAGGTCTCTTTCTCCCAACTTTAGTATTTATTTTTCTACGTCTACGTGTGTGTCTAGTCCTCAAAATTCCATTTTCGGTTTCAAGATATGATTTAGACTAGACACTACTTGTGCTTTAGTTTGGTCATCATGCGAAAGTTGTACCTTCTCTCTCTCTTTTTACTGTCTGTCTGTCTACTAAGTTGAGCATAGCTAACTTAATCCAGTTAGTTGTTTATGCTCATCAGAAGATAAATACATTTTTATAATGCTTTCTTTAAATTGTTTGAATGTCAACACCAGAGTCAAGCCCAGTTTCAAAATTAGCAATTTAATGTGCTCGTTCCTCTGTTTCATGGTTTTTGTGAAAGACTGTGATTGTAAATTGATCTCTCGTTGCTTCCGTTTTGATCTTCTAATTCCTTCTTATCGTAAATATTGCACCTTGATCTACTATTGAAGTATGTATCTTTGTTGGTGCCTTCTAATTTGTTTCAGAAGAATATTCACTAGAGGAATTCTCATAACATACTTGTAGCAGCAATAGAGAACGCATCCTATCTAGCGCCATAACATCCTCCAAGATGAAGAGTTAGGATCACTCCCTCTTATGATATACCTTAGGAATTCCACGAAGAGGGGAGCTGATTTTAAGGACTATCACTGTCGGTCAAGCTAGTAAAAATTTGGACCATCTGAATATGTAGAGTCAAAAATTAAAGAGCAGGCACTCTTTCAAGGTTTAGTCGTAGGCTTTGCTCATAGGTTGGAGTTTCTAGTAGGATGGTTTGGGTGAGGTGTGTGTTCTCGGTGTGATAGTGTATAGTACTACTTTGTGGGTGTCTTATTTCTGTTATTTCATCTTGTTTCATGTTTTATTACGACTTTGTTTACTGCCTTTGTCCTAAGCCGGGGGTCTATCGGAAACAACCTCTCTACTTCTTCGGAGGTAGTGGTATAGACTGCGTACATTTTACCCTCCCTAGACCCCACTATGTGGGAATACACTGGGTATGTTGTTGTTGTTGTTGTTGTTGCACTCTTTCAAGGTTCATTGTTAAATCTCAAATTTGCCTGCTTATAAGGAATGCATGTTGAATTTTATTTGTTGAAGATATCTTGTAGCTTGCAACTGTAAAGTGGAAGAGTATCTTCTTTATCAAAAAAGTGGAAGACTAACTTGTGAAATATTAAACAATACAAGAAACTGATATTTAACATGCTTTCCAAAAATGAAACTGATAATGTTCTTCTTTCTTTGATGATGCGATTCAAGTGTGGATTTATGAAAGGAAATTTATATAGTTAGATTGAGCATCTTGTTCTCGTATGTTCAAACTTCAATAACATAATCTTAGTAATAGTGTGTCTAGTTTCTCTAAAGAATCATGTAACACAATCTTCGCATTTATTTGTAATTTCTACTAAATCCCGCTTTTGAGGTCAGATACAACAACTTTCCAGTATAATCCCATAAAGTGAGGCCTGGGGAGGGTAGAGTATACGCAGGGGTCCATACCTCGGCATAGGCAGAGAGGAAACGGGCTGTTTCCTATAGACCCTTGGCTCAATAAAAAATGACAGATAGTAATGGAAGTACAAGAATCAACCGATAGTATAAAAAGACAGATAATAGAGGAGTAATACCTCAACAATATAATACGACACTTGAAGTACAAGAAACAATAATAACAAAAGCCGAAGGACAAGAATCTACAAGAGTAATACTACGGCTACCAGTATAGACCAACAATGTACTCCTACACACCAGCCTTCTACCCTAATATGTGTCCTCCACACCCTTCCTCCTATCTAAGGTCATGTCTTCGGTAAGCTTAAACTACGCCATGTCACGTCTAATCACCTCTCACGTACTTCTTTGCTCTACCTCTACCCCTCCTGAAACTATCCATAGCCAACCTCTCACACATCCACACAGGGGCATCCGTGCATCTCCTCATCACATGCCCAAATCATCTCAACCTTGCTTCCTGCATCTTGTCTTCTATCAAAGCCACTGGCACCTTGTCTCGGATATCCTCGTTTCTAATCCTATATCCCCTAGTATGCTCACACATCCATCTTAACATTCTTATCTCCGCCACTTGCATCTTTTGAGGTCAGATATTACAACTGAAAGTCTACACAATTCTGGTATAGTAAAATTGGTGTGTGTGAAACTAAGAAGTTGGTGTTTAGCTTTTCAACAAAATTTAGGAGTTTCAGTCTTAGGATGATCATTTCGGAAATTGATTTAACTGCCTCCAATAAGAGTTTGTTTGATCTCATGGCCCAGAGCTTTCATATTTTAAAAACCTCACAGTCCAAAACTCTGAGTGCAAAAGTTCGTGGTTTGTATTCTCTCTGCTGAAGATATATAAAGTTTTTATTTTCTTGGCTTTTATTTGTGAATCATGAAATGTTTTCTAAAGAAACCTACGGTCATAGATTCCATAAGCTAGAGTTGAAAATAAAGGAATCTACTGAATATTGTAGTATTTAGTCAACATATGCCTTGCTTTGCACGATAAGACTAATGGTAGCTGTTTTGATTAGATCTAGACACAAACAGGCTTCTAGTTTACTTATCATAAAACGAATGACCTTCTAGTTTAGTGCTAAGATGTACAAATTTGTACATATGACCTTCACTCAAGTGTTTTGGTTTTGGAATTTGAAGTATGATTCTGAAGAAATATATAGAATGATTTGATATAGAAGATGGAGCTGTGACAGGTTCATTTAATCTACGTACTTGACATGTGGAAAATTCTTAGGCTAAAAGTTTTAAGTGCATATGGTAAATTTGGTGAATTGTTTGCGTAAGCATTATCTTCTGTAGTAAGGCAGTCATAAATTACATGAATTTTGGAAAAATAGATACCAGGGCACACAGATAGTTGGCTAATTTTTGTGAGCCTTAATGCATACTTGTATCATGCTAATTTTATAAAGGTAACACCAGCTTAATGTATATAACTGCATATATTTGATTTATTAATAAATGTTTTGCCTTGTCGAAAATATATTTGGTTTATAAAAGATTACTAGATACCAACGCACATATGCTGTGTGTCGATAAATGAGATTGGGATAAACTCTAATGAAAACTAAAGATAAATTATTAATTATGTTACCTTCTCAAAAAAAAAAAAGAAGATAAAGCGGACACAATAAACTCCACTGGATAGTGCTGGGAGACATAAAGTAGAATGAAAGTAAAGGAAATAACTAGTAACTTAATATATTTATGTTGACCTTATAAAAAATGTACACCTCATCCTCCAATTTGTTTTTTTAATGATGGGTGTTATAGGAATATTATTGAAGAGAAGTGTAACAAGTATTTTGATTGAGTAACACCACAATTTTATATATTTTATAGATACAAATTCAGATGGTTAGAAACATCATTAAACGTTTCAGAAGTTTCAACTTTGCATCGTAAGATTCAAAGGGTGACTGAAAAGGGAACCAAAAAACAATAACTAAATAAAGGAGTGGAAAAACAAATATGAGCAAGTGGTTCTTAGCCAGGAAGAAGTTTAAGTTGAGTAAAAAGTAAGATGACTTTAAATGGGGGACTTCAGGTAAGGAAGGCAAATTATTAGAGATTCTTGAGCCAAAAAATAAAAATAAAAGGATCCATCAGTTTCCTACTTAATTGTCTTAATCTTCGGTCTTCATTTGTTTCTTGACAAACTAAAGATCTTAAATAGGGATGGATTTTTTTATTGTAGAAGATCCGTATGAGAAAGAATGCGAGAACCCGATCGGCTCATTTATCAAAAGCAAAAAGCGCAAAAAAAATTCTACGTTCCGTTGGAGCTTTAAGCGCAAAACGCGAATAAAGTGTGAGCTTTAATGAAAAAGCTCAAAGGGAGAAAAAATAAAAATATATATGTTTAGTCCAAGGTTAATAATTATAAGCATGAATAACAAATATATGAACAAAGAAATTGAAAAAAATACTATAAAATGAAATATCAATTGTTTAGTGTGCCTCTTCAGAAGAGGCTCACTGGCAAGGAAAAGTATGCCTTAAAAAGTTGATGACGCCGCCGAAGCGCACATTAAGCGAAAGGAAGAGCTCAACACGTTTTGAGCCTCGCTTTAGGGCTTAAGCGCACCTTTGATAACATTGGACAGGCTTATCATAATTACGGGTATTTTATATATTTCTGCAGTACTAGTATCCAATATATAGTTAGTCTGCTTTTCCAAAGGGTAAACAGGTCTATCAACTTTTGATAGACAATTTGGTAATTCAACCTTAGACTTGAGATCTTCCCACTTTTACTATAATAATATATAAATATAATATGATATGATGTGTCTGTCCTAGTAAATCTATACTCAAATTTTACAACTATTGGTCTTGATGACATATGAATGAGCTTTATGACAGCTGTTTCATTTACTTTAGTGTCACTGATAGCTCCTAGTTCAATGTAAACAGTGAAAGCAAAGACCCCTCTACTCACGTGCTTCCTTCTATAATTTAGGATAGTCGTTTCCTGTGCTTATTGTGGACGTTAGATAATTATTTCAAGTTAAGAGTTTAACATCTTACTATCTATTTTTATTAGATGAAATGGATGGAACCTTCTTAAAGTTGAAACATTTGCCTTTTGTGTTCATGTATATGTACTTTTCGCTTTTAAAATTGACTGTCGCTTTCCAAAACTTTTTTTTTGATAATCGTGATGTTCGGGCTAGCTTGCGCGCACCCCCACTAATTCCACGGGATATCTGCCACCTCCCACCAATAACAGGTACAAGGTAACTCTGTCCACCAAGGATAGAACAGATGGGAAGAAATCGCCTAGTGTTTGCCTCTGTTGGGGATTGAACCCGAGGCTTCATGGTGCTCAACCCAACTTCATTGAACCACTAGGCCACACCCTTGAGTGCCACTTTCCAAAATTTTAAGAAAAAGGAAAGACAGAGCTGCTTTTTCCCCCCTTTGTTTTACTTCCGCTTTGGACAATTTTGCACGCTAAATTCTTACATTAGAAGTATCAAGTAAAGTTCTGTGGTTATGATACATGGAGATCTGATAAAAAGTCCTACTGGAACTACAGGATGTGCAATTTGGAAGCTGTTAGATTAGTTAAGATGCTACTGCCTGCCATTACTGCAGGTGCACTGCTCAGATCTGAATATTAGTTTCTTCAGCTAGAAAACATTGACAAGCTCCTTATTAGGAAAAATAAAAATTAATTGGCTAAAATAGTTGAGATAATGTATCACTTTTGAGTCTGGAGTCTTGTTACTATTCTCCAAAAAAAAAAAAAGACTTAAGTCATCAAAGCGATGGATGGTGAATGCAGAATTCATTTTTTCCTTTTGACTGGTTTAGTGAAAAGGTTTATTTATTTAAAATTTTCTGTTGAAAAATTCGACATTACTTGTCCTCGGCGAGCACTTTTTCTTGCTAGGTTATTGACATTACCTTTTTCTTTTTCCCTTTATTTGATCTCAGGAATGATTGGATCCCCTTCCTTCTTGATTAGAGTTTTCTTAGCCATAGGATTTTCTTGTTCTCCTTTTAACTCCTCTATTCTTTCATTTTCGTTATGGCTACTAATGATTAAGTTAAAAAAGAAAGAGGAAGGTTTTTCTTTTCTTGTGGGGTGGTAATGCTCCCTAATAGGCTGATGAAGGGGAGTACTACTGAATATGCCTCCTCCCGGTAGAATCATGTTATTTCCCTCTGTCCGTTGCTTGATTACATCATATCTTGGTTTCTTTATGTAGTTAGCTCATTTTTTGGGAGTCAACAACGCAATAGATCCATTAACGATAAACGCGTGCCAGACATAGCTATACAAGTCTAGCATGGTTGCATTAGCAGCTTTCCGTAAACATGCTCTTTTTTTAGTGTTTCATTGTAATGATCTTTATTCATTTCACTCACACCAGAAATAACAATGCAAATTGCCTCTTTTCATAGAAAGACGAATCCTGTCAAGCTTGTGGAGGAGATAGTAATCTTTTGTATTGTGAAACGTGTAACTATGCTTACCACCCCAAGTGTTTAGTTCCACCACTAAAGGCTCCTCTTCCAATCAGCTGGAGGTGCCCTGAATGTGTATGTACCCATTCTTCTATCAAATTTATAATATTTAAACATGAAATTTTAATATTGTCGGCAGTTCCCTTCTCCTCCACCTAGATTTACTCTTATCTATTGCCATTTTTCTGTAGGTGAGTCCCCTGAATGATATTGACAAGATATTGGACTGTGAAATGCGCCCTACTGTTGCTGATGATAAGGAGGCTTCCAAGCTAGGGTCGAAGCAAGTGTTTGTTAAACAGTACCTTGTTAAGTGGAAAGGATTGTCTTATCTTCACTGCACATGGTATTTATATTTTAAGTATTACTTTATTTGCTCTAGATTCTTTTTAGACGTATGACAGTTTTATAGCAACTAAGATAGTCTTGTAGTGCTTATAGCTGTCTTTTATGCTTCACCCTGATTCTTATTTGTGTACTTGATCAGTTTAATATGTTATGTTATCTCTTTAGATCTCTTGACATCTTCTTTTTATGCATTTGAAGTCATATTGCGCTTTGACTATTGCAGGGTGCCAGAGAAAGAGTTTTTGAAAGCTTACAAAGCATATCCCCGTTTGAAGACTAAAGTGAATAATTTCCAGCGTCAGATGTCATCAATGACTAATTCTGAAGATGAATACGTTGCTATCCGACCTGAGTGGACTACGGTTGATCGACTTCTTGCTCGCAGGTGTTTTTAAAGAACTGACTTGTAGATATTCAGCTGAGATGCTTTATTGAAGATTTTTCTGTACAATGCTTTTCTTTTGCTTCCAAAATGTTTTAGTTACTTCCCCCTAATGCACGCAGAACTGGTAATATTAGTTTGAGTTGTTATGCTTAGCTCAAGGTTGAGCTGTATTTAATTGTTAAGTGGAAATCGTTGTTGGGAAGGAAGCTCCATGTGAACAGTTGAAACATTCATGAGTTGTTGTTGAAACAAAAAAGGGCAGCCCAGTGCCCTAAAGCTTTCGCTATGTGTGGGATCGGGGGAAAGGCCGGACCGCAAGGGTGTATTGTATGCAACCTTATCTTACATTTCTGCCAGAGGCTGTTTCCGCGGCTTGAACCCGTTCATGCGATGCTGTTGAAGCGTTCCGTAAATTTCATTTATCTAAGTTGTAATATTTTGGGCCTACAAACGCAATGCAAGTTGAAACATTCATGAGATGCTGTTGAAACGTTCCTTGCATTGTTCATTTTATTTAAGTTGCACGAAGTGCAAGTTTCAGGTCAAATTGCATTGAATAATATGCTGTTGTTCTTAGGGGAGATGGTGAAGAGAGAGAGTATCTCGTAAAGTGGAAGGAGCTTCCATATGATGAGTGCTACTGGGAATTTGAATCAGACATTTCTTCTTTTCAGCATGAAATTGAAAGATTTCGTATAGTTCAGTCTAGACATAAAAAATCTTCAAGTAAACAAAAGGGAAGACCTATAGAGACAAGCGAATCTAACAAGAAAGCCAAAGAATTTCAGCAGTATGAAAGCAGTCCTGAATTTCTTTCTGGAGGTATATATGATACCAGTTTTAATTAGTCTATTTATGTTATTGTATTCATAGTGAAGTTCCTTAATCTTCATCCATGGTTGAAATAAAGGATCACTGCATCCATACCAGCTTGAAGGGCTGAATTTCCTGCGTTTTGCTTGGTCCAAACAGACGCATGTTATACTAGCTGATGAAATGGGGCTAGGTGAGGTTTTCTTTTTTCTTTCGCTGCTTCTAGTTATTTCTCGTCTTTTTTCTCATTTGCTTTCTCCTAGACAACTGCTGCATGGCCCATCTCTGAATTATTTTTCTCTATTGTCCTTATTGCATTTAGTTTCTTCTGCAATACTGTTAGTTCTGTTTGCTGATGCATTTTCAAGCTTGCAGGCAAAACAATACAAAGTATTGCATTTTTAGCCTCTCTTTTTGAAGAGAATGTCTCTCCACATTTAGTAGTAGCACCTCTTTCGACATTGAGAAATTGGGAGCGTGAGTTTGCTACTTGGGCTCCTCAAATGAATGTGGTAAGTTTGAGGTGATTTGTTCCCTGCTATGAATAGCAGAATAATAATTAATTACTAAGATGAATAGCAGGATAATTCTTTTCCTGAAGAGACTTGACCTCTTTAGGTTATGTATGTGGGAGGTGCACAAGCTCGTGCTATTATTAGAGAATATGAACTTTTCTTCCCGAACAATCTTAAGAAGACCAAGAAAAAAAAATCTGGTCAAATGGTTGGTGAAAGCAAGCAAGATAGGATAAAATTTGATGTCCTTCTTACTTCATATGAAATGATCAACATGGATAGTGCCTCTCTGAAGCCAATTAAGTGGGAGTGCATGGTAATTGCCTTCAAAATCCTTAATTGTGCTGTTAGCTTTTGTTGTTCTTTTTTGCCTCTAAAAGATGCTTGACTTCTCCATTTAGATTGTTGATGAAGGTCATCGTCTCAAGAACAAGGATTCCAAGTTGTTTTCATCTTTGAAGCAGTACTCTAGTAGGCATCGTGTTCTTTTGACTGGAACTCCTCTTCAGGTTTGTTGCTGTAGGTTGCTTTCTATAATTTTATGCACCTGGTAGTTCTCCCATTTCATGTTTGGATATCCAGTTACATAGAATCATAGGGTATATATCGTGTATTCATTCTACTTCTGTTTTATAGTCCCCCCCTCCCTCCCTCTTTTGGATACTAGTTTTAGAGTACGTGCTTTGCATGTGTAGGCTAGCAACAACAACAACAACAAACCCAGTGTATTCCCACACAGTGGGGTTTGGGGAGGGTAAAATGTATGCAGTCCATACCACTACAATGAATCAGACTAATGCTTCTGGTCCCTGTAAACAAATTTGGTACTGCAAAGCACCTGTTAAAGTAATGTGCTTTGAGTAGTTTGTCATAAAGGAAGCTTGTGTAACCCAAGAGAAGCTACAAAGGAGAGGTATACGACTAGTTTAACACTTAACAAATGCCTCTTATGTGAGAAAATTTCAGAAAGCAATATCCTCCTATCCATCATTGTTCTGTTACTGCACAAGTTTGTCCCTTGTTCCTGAACTCATGGGAATGAAGTGGGTTATGCCAAGGTCCATGTCAGATCTATTGCTAAGCTGGAAGAGAAAAAATTTACCCATAACACTTGTTGAAAGCATGGAACGCCATTCTTGCCGGCATCTGGGGAGTATTTGGAAGGAGAGAACTAAAGATGTTTTGAAGGACAAAATAGCTAAATTTGGAAAGTAAAACCTGATTGTATTTTTGGTTTCTTGTTGGTGTAAAATGGATTTAGTTGGAGATGCTAAAACCTTCTTACAGTTCGTAGAACTTTTTGTCTAAACAACCAATGTTAACTCTCTTTTGCTATATTTTGGATGTAATCACATCACTTTCTTTGTGCTGGTTTTGACATCAATGATACATACCATTTCTCCAAAAAAAAAAAAAGGCAACTTAAAAAGCTACAATATCTTAACTACTCTTCCTCTTAGTTTGTCAAGTTTGAGACTACTGAGTCCTCATTTACCTGCTCCTGTTTGGTTTCAGTTCTTCTAATCTACAACTCTTCTGCAACAAATTGCCTTCCTTTTTGTGGATTTTTAGTTGCATACTTTACCAGTTATGTTTCTTATCTGGGTATCCTTGTCCTTGTTTTCCATTCTTTTGGGGTGCAAAAGTGGGGTAGTGGTGGTGATTTGATGTCAGTGTGTTTTGCTTCTTCCGTCTACTAATGCAATCTACACACTTTAAACACTTTGTATTTCTGTAATAATTATTTTCTTCAAATAGTTTTTTTATTTGCATAAGGACACACCCTTCCCCCCCTTCTTTCTTTGGCTTTAGTAATTATTCTTTCTATGCATTTCAGAACAATCTGGATGAACTTTTCATGCTGATGCACTTCCTTGATGCTGGGAAGGTCAGTCCTACAACTAGGAACCTTCATAAGTTATTTACAGTCCTACAACTAGGAACCTTCATAAGTTATTTACTTGTTATCATGTGAAGTTTCATGGTAGCTGATGTCAAATGCAGTTCGGAAGCTTGGAGGAATTCCAGCAGGAGTTTGAGGACATTAGTCAGGAAGAACAGGTTTCAAGACTTCACAAAATGCTGGCACCTCATCTGCTCAGAAGTACGATTCTGAAACTTTTTCCTGTGTTTGTCATTGAATATTTGTTAGTTTGATGATATCTATTGATGAAGTGTATATCTTATCAGCTTTTCCTTGGTCCTGTATCTTATCAGCTTTTCCTTGGTCCTGTTCATCATAATTTCCTTTGTTGATTTCTAATGTGTCCTAGCTATATCTTTGTAAATGCCTTTCCAAATTGTATTATAGATAGTATAGTAACATGAAGCTAAGAGTTGGTGATAGAATAAGCATTGCCAATTTGTATTTCTTATCTTTCAATCCTCCCAGGAAAAGAGTTGGTGATAGAATAAGCATTGCCAATTTGTAATTATTCGACAACTAGGAAATGTCAAACTTCTCTTTTATCATGTCATTAGAAACTCTAATTTGGTGTAGCTTTTGCCACCTCCCAAATCAGCTGCCTATATTCAGATGACTGGAGCAGCACTTTTTCTTGATTGACTTGTTTGCTCCAATGCACACATCTCATTGTGACAATGGTTTCTTACAATTCACATATATTGTCAACAAAACTGAGGGAACTTGTGAAGCAAAAAGTAATTCCAGCACGTAAATTCTTAGTAGGCATTTGGCCATAGAAATCAAATATTTTCACTTCATTTGAAATTTTTTGAAGTTCGCGTTGAGGTGGAGTTGTGTTTGGTTTTACTTTTTATTAGGGGAGAAGAGAGCATTTTGTTTGGAATTGTGAAGATGGAGTTGGAAAACAAATTATAAGTTGTTTTTCAAATTCGGAATCTAACTTCGAGTTGAATTTGTAATTTCATGGTCAAATCCTTATATTCAACAACAAGAAACCCAGTGTATTCCCACAAAGTAGGGTCGGAGGAGGGTAAGATGTACGCAGTCCATACCGCTACCTCCGAACAAATCCTTTATTCAGTAAAGTGAAAAATTATTCCGAAAAAAGTGAATAATTTTAATGACCAAACGGGTCCTTAGTGTAACTCAGTTTATTTTTGAAAAGATTCGTGAGCCAATGGAGTGTTTTGAGAAACATGAATTTGGGTATCCTACATCTATTTAAACTATTCTCAGTTGCGTGTTTGATATTTCAGGAGTCAAGAAAGATGTCATGACAGAGCTTCCTCCTAAAAAGGAACTCATTTTACGTGTGGAATTGAGTAGCAAACAGAAAGAATACTACAAAGCTATTCTGACGCGTAACTTCCAGATACTGACTCGCAAGGGAGGTGCTCAGGTGGGCCAATTTCTTGTCTGAGATACCTTAATGCCATAATAGGAATTCTGACCTTGCTGGATATTTGTGCATCAGATTTCTCTTATAAATGTGGTGATGGAGCTACGCAAGCTTTGCTGTCATCCATTTATGTTAGAAGGTGTTGAGCCAGAGGACAATAATGAGTTTACCAAGTATGCCATTTTTCTTGATAGCCAACTATATGATTGTTGATAGTTGTTTCGGAAGATTGAGTTGTCGAGATTTTTCGTGAAGGATCTTTTCCTTTCTGAGTGTGTCCTTCGGTTATGCAAGGAGTTTTAACCCTCTTTAATTCTAGTCAGATTAAAATTCACATGACATGCTTCAAAAATGGCACTTTTAAGCCAATTGTTGGTAGAACTATACAGACAGTCTTATATTTATTGGTAAATTAAAGTTTAATTTTTTACTATTTCTCGAAAAGAGGAATGCCATTGGTGTGCGTAATGTTGATAAAAGCCCGCTTACGCCCTGAAGCTAAGGTGCAAATGCACGTTGAGTACTTTGTCTCACTTAGCTGGAGCATTAGGTTAGGCACCAAGATCTTGTTAGCTAGATTAAAGGAGCACTATCTTAGGCTAAGTTGCTCGACTCTTCAGTCTTCACTCTTTTGGTACCCGTGTTGACACGACATAGGTGTGGGATCCGTACCCAATTTGGTCAACCAATTTTGGGTACTTTGACCAAAATCAACAGGCAAAATTTTTGACAAATCCAATGTTTTTTGTAATCAAAACAAAAGTTTAGGTGAAATTGAAGAAAATTGAGTACGCTGTATATAGAAATTTCCACATCACTCCTTTTCCTTTTATCTCCTAGGAAAGTCCTCTTGATCAATATTTTCCCGAGTTTTCACATAGTATCTCATAATTTAGGTTTTTATAACTTACTTTATCAAAAAAATAATTAGGTTTTATTACTCTATATTTAGATATTTGAATTATTCTTAGCTGAATCTCTGCACCCGTATCCACACCTGGATCCATATCCTTAATCTTAAAATAGATCACGATGGATTAGACCTCTATATCCGCACCTGTATCGGACACCCACACCGAGTTCGAGCAACTTAGATCTTAGGTACAGAGAGCTAACGAAGTTCCAGAAGGAATCGGGGGAATCTAGCAGATATGCCCAATTAAATAAACAAATTTGACATTTAGCTTTAAGGGAGTGGCTGGCAGTTGATTTTCCTTTAAGGCATCTACTGTTTCTTTCATTCCATAAACACCAAAAATTCCAGCAGGCACCATTCTCCAAATTGATTTGATGCAGTTGTCAACTTCCCAACCGCCCCAGGATTCGAAGGCCTCCTTGGTACAGTTTGGCATAACCCAACTAATTTCAAAGAGAACAAAACATATTCCAAAATGAGTTGCAACTAGACAGTTTAGAAATAAGTGGTTGTTGGTCTCTAGTTCCCTGTGACACATATGACATCTGTTGACCATCTGAATCTTCCTTTGCATAAGGTTGTCTTGAGTCAAACATTTCTCATAGAGTGCAGTCCAGCTGAAACATATGATTTTAGGAGGTAATTTAGTTTTCCAGATTAACTTCCAAGGCCACATATCATTGACTTCATTTCGGGCCTTAAGCCATTTGTAACCTGATTGCATAGTATACTTTCCATCATTTGCATCTCCCCATTTGAACTTGTCAGCAATTTGAACGTTCAATGTGGTGCCCTCAAGGGCAACTAGCAGTGGACTAGGTCATCCACTTCCTAGTCTTGAAGGCAGTGTTTTGAAAAGCGAGAGGCCGAAAAAAGCGACTAGGGCTTGCTTCACAGAAGCGAGAAGCGTGAAGCGAAGCGCACACTTTTTTTCATTAAAGCACTATTTAGTACAAAATTTTAAAAATATTAAAAAAAAAAAGGGCAGCCCGGTGCACTAAAACTACCGCTATGCGCGGTGTTCGGGGAAGGGCCCCACCACAAGGGTGTATCGTACGCAGCCTTACCTTTCATTTTTGCCAGAGGCTGTTTCCAAGGCTTGAACCCGTGACCTCCTGGTCACATGGCAGCAACTTTACCAGTTACTCCAAGGCTCCCCTTCAATTAAA
Organism: Capsicum annuum; assembly: GCF_002878395.1. Lineage (NCBI taxonomy): Eukaryota > Viridiplantae > Streptophyta > Magnoliopsida > Solanales > Solanaceae > Capsicum > Capsicum annuum. Next base: position 6,246,622 of record NC_061118.1, on the reverse strand, counting down.
AAATATTAAACATGCATAAATAAATAACTAAGAGCTCAATAAATAACATAATCTTTCAATTCTTAAATTAAAAAGACAATAGATAGTCATAACAAGCTTTCAAGCAAACTGCTAAAGTACTATAAATCAGTCTTGCGTCTTAATCAACCAACCCGGATAGAGAAACCAACAATCAGAGAGAAGTTTAGAACTTCTATTCTACATCCTATTCCTCAGCAAGATCTCCAAACTCTTGAAGTGCCATCACACTATTATCTTGAAAAATATCTTCTTCATCAGAGGCTTCATCAACAAAGGTTCTACTTGAACCTTCTCTTTCCTTGCTCCTTAAAGTATTCTCCCTAAGACCATAGATACTTTCCTCAACACTACTTGCTGAAGCAACATGACCATAAGTGAGATCTTCTCCTTCGTATGCTTCATCATCTTCATGATTTGAAGGGGCTCCCATTAACCATTCATTTGCATCATCAACATTATCCAACATAATTGGATTAATGGTATCGCAAGCATTGTAATGATGCACCAATGTTCATTTATCTTTGATGAACACTAGATCATTGGGGCGTTTCAACTTAACCCTGTTCCTTTTTTTAGTATCAACATAAGTTGTAGATACCACTTATTTTTTGTAATAATGTAATGTGGTTTCTCACATTTTCATACACGCTGTAATTTCTCTCGCAACCGGATGAGCTACAAGTTAAACTTTGAACTCTAATATCAAACGATTGCAAGTTTGGGACGTTATGACCATATTGTATCCACCATTCAATTGTAGAAGAATTATTGAAAAGTTAATAACTTAAAAGTTAAGTTTTAAACACAATTATAAGTTGAAATACTCACCTGGTGACCTTAAGGCTCTAACTCTAATGGCTGATTCCAATCCAAGTAGCCCCTCAGCTTTCATATACCTACCAAGCTCCTCCCCTATTTTGTCTATCAAAGCTTTATTTGGGATCATTCTCTCAAGACATACATGATATCCCAGCTACAATTCTTCATCCAAAGTCTTCATCTCACTGTTTTTATGATAGAGCCGGGGGTTCAAAATATGTGCCGCTACATGCTAAGGTTGATGAAGTTGATCCGTCCACCTGGCATCAATAATTTCAAAACACCTTCTCATATTTCATAATCAAATGCCTTTTCAATACCTTCTTTTACCTTATCCATGGCTTCATAAATATAGTCCATTGTTGGTTTTTTCTCTCCATCCACCAAACGAAGTACAATAACTAGAGGACCACCAGTTTTAATTGCTTTTACAGTGTCATTCCAAAAAGATGGACTAATGATGTGTCTGGCAACTTCTCTCCCAAGAGCTTCCTTTGCATAGGTACTCTCATTCCATTTATTTGACATGAACAAGGTTCACAAATTTTTCTTTTGTGTATAAAAAGTATGCAAAGTCAGAAAAACTGTCGCAAACCTTCTCTTCGCAGGTTTTTACCAAATTTCTTTGGTTTGTGGATCACCTGATCATGTTCAAGAATAATGTCCTTTGACTGATACAAGAATTTATCTTAACAGCCTTAGCAAAGATTGTTCAAAAAGTAGATTTAGTAGTTAGTAAACTAAGTATAGATAACTAATTGAAAATTGAAAAGGAAAACTAAACCACTTATTCACCAGTAGAATATGGGGCTTTCCTGGAAATGTCACCAAACATTAAGTTGATACAGTGAGCAGCACAAAGAGTCCAGAAAATATGCGGGTACACTCCCTTCGACAATTCATCCGCTTTCTTATTCTCACTTGCATTATTAGTCACACCTTGCACCATATTTTCCTTCCCAATTTTCAAGATTATATTCTCAAACAATAAAAAAGAGCAGCCTGGTGCACTAAATCTCTCGCTATGTGTAGGGTTCGAGGAAGGGCCCCACCACAAGGGTGTATTGTACGCAACCTTACCTTGCATTTCTGTCAGAGGTTATTTCCAAGGCTTGAACCCGTGACCTCCTGGTCACATGGTAGCAACTTTACCCGTTACCAACAATTGTATTCTCAAACAATTTGAACATTTGTTAGCATCAGTAGAAGAGTCACTAGCATCAGGAGATTCAAGGAATACACTCTCCGTCGAAGAATTCACCAAAACATTGATTACCGTTTTTCCATTTCTGGCTGTCCATTTATCCATCATAATGGAACCGCCATAGTTTTTCCACTAAACCTTTTTTTTGAGATAAAAGCAATATCTTATTCACACCAAAAGATTCATCATCTAACAAATGATGAATTGAAAACTTACATCCCACAGAGTGGTAGGCACACCCCAAAAGGGTATTTTCTACAAGTTTCCTATAAAATCAACTAAATCTACTACGTCCCCAACCAAATTCAGTTTACAACAAAAAAACCAAGACTTATACAATTCGTCCTAATCATCTGTAAGCTTATTTATTGCTCTTCAAAGTACCTAGCATTTCTTTCCTTCCACAGAGTCCACCATGCAATACTCTTCTACCAGATCACCTTCCTTCCTCTGTTATTAATTCCTTTCCAACTACTAAGTAATTCCAAAGTTGTTTTAGGCATTACCCAACTGACTTCTAGCATAAACAAGAACATATTCCAAAAACTTGTAGCAGCTTTACAATGCAAAATAGGTGGTTATTTACTTCTGTTTCCCGGTCACACACAACAAATTTTGAACAAATCTGCCACACTCTCCTTTGTAGAGTCTCATGAGTTAGGCATGCTTTTCTACATACCAACCATGCAAAACAAGCTACCTTGCGGGGCTTCTGGTCTTCCCAATCAACTTCCAAGGCCATTTGTCCAGTAAATTGTGGTTGGTGTTTAGCTTCTAGTAGCATGACTTGACAGTAAATAGGCCTTTGTTGTGCAGTTTTTATCTAGGCCTATCAGGCCTCAGTGACAAACTTAACTTGGTAAAGAGTTCAGGACTTCAAGAAGATTAGTAAACTCCCCAATTTCCCAGTCATTCAGTGCTCTCCTAAATATTAAGTTCCATCCTTGTTGACTGACTCCACACCTGAGATATTTTGGCATTTCTCTGTAAACTTAGAATATATAGTTGAGGAAAGGCATTCTTCAAGCTGGTTTCTCCAACCCACATTCATTCTAGAAATTAGTTCTTGATCCATTACCAACACTGATTGTAATGTTATTGTTGAAATGGGGCCAAAGTCTTCTTATGGTTTTCCACACATCACACCCAAAGGTGCCTACTACCTTTGTGCAAGCCATACTTCCCAGCTATAAATCTTCTCCACAAAGCCCCTTCTTCTGAATAGAATCTCCATAGCCATTTTTGAAGAAGAGAATTGTTCTGATTGTTAAGGTGATTTAAACCAAGCCCCTTGTTAATTACTCAGGGTTAAAACATTTCATTTCAGAAGATTATAGCCCCTCTTTTCCTTGTTACCTTGCCATAGAAATAATCTTCTCATCCTATTAAATCTTTTCTCAATGCTCTTTGGGATGGGAAAGAGGCTCATCATGTAGGTGAGAAGTCCATCTAACACTGATTTTATAAGAGAAAGTCTTCCACCTAGTGGGGCGGCCTGACGCCAGTGAATGCGTGGGAGATAGGGGAGAGGTTGGCGTGAATGGGGGTGTGGGAGTGTAGGGGGGACGTGGATAGTATGTGGGACAGGGCGGCAAGGTGCATCAGGGAGAATGCAAGTGAGGTGTTGGGTGTTTCTAGGGGCCGGGCCGGGCACCATCGGGGGGGATTGGTGGTGGAATGAAGAGGTGGAGAAGAAAGTGGGGACCAAGAAAGGGGCGTATGCTAAGTTGGTGGAAAGTAAGGACGAAGAGGAGAAGCGGGTAAACAGGAAAGAGTACAAGCTAGCGAGGAAAGAGGCGAAGTCAGCGGTCACGGCAGCTAAGACGGCCGCTTTTGAGAGCTTGTATGCAGGGTTACAGGGGAAAGGAGGGGAGAAAAAGTTGTTTAGACTCGCTAAGGCTAGGGAGAGGAAGGGTCGTGACCTCGATCAGGTGAGGTGCATTAAGGGGGAGGACGGTAGAGTGTTGGTGGAGGACGGCCACATTAAGAAGAGATGGCAGTCGTATTTTCATAGGCTCTTGAATAACGAAGGGGATAGAGCTATTGTGTTAGGGGAACTGGAGCACTCAGAGGAGTGTCGGGATTTTAGCTATTGTAGACGTTTTAAGGTAGAAGAGGTTAGACAGGTTGTCCGCAGGATGCGAAGGGGTAGGGTGACGGGGCTGGATGAGATACCGGTGGAGTTTTGGAAGTTCGTTGGAGAGGTTGGTGTAAGGTGGTTGACTGGATTGTTTAATGAAATCTTCAGGACGGCAAAGATGCCCGAGGCGTGGAGGTGGAGTACCATGGTCCCTCTTTATAAGAATAAGGGGGACATTCAGAGTTGCAATAACTATAGGGGGATTAAGTTATTGAGTCACTCTATGAAGATCTAGGAGAGAGTGGTCGAGGTGAGGCTGAGATGGATAGTGTCTATTTCGGAAAACCAGTTCGGATTTATGCCCGGCCGCTCGACGACGGAGGCAATCCACCTGGTGCGGAGGTTGGTGGAGCAGTATAGGGAGAGGAAAAAGGATCTGCACATGGTGTTTATCGACCTGGAGAAGGCATATGACAAAGTCCCCAGGGAGGTGCTTTGGAGATGCTTGGAGGTGAGTGGAGTACCGCTGGCATATACCAGAGTAATTAAGGATATGTATGATGGAGCGAAAACCCAGGTGAGGACGGCGGGAGGAGACTCAGAGCATTTCACTGTCCTGACAGGATTGCATCAGGGATCTACTCTTAGTCCCTTTTTGTTTGCGTTGGTGATGGATGTGTTGACGCGATGCATTCAAGGGGAGGTGCTGTGGTGTATGCTTTTTGCAGACGATGTAGTGCTGATAGATGAGACTCGAGGGGGTGTGAATGACAAATTAGAGGTGTGGAGGCAAACTCTTGAGTCTAAAGGGTTCAGGGTGAGCAGAAGCAAGACAGAGTATGTGGAATGCAAGTTTAATGACGTGAGGCGGGAGAATGAGGTAGTAGTGAAGCTAGAAGCACAGGAGGTATGTAAGAGGGATAAGTTCAAGTATCTTGGTTCCGTGATCCAGAGTAACGATGAGATTGACGAGGATGTCTCGCACCGTATTGGGGCGGGATGGATGAAGTGGAAACTCGCGTCGGGGGTGCTGTGTGATAAGAAGGTGCCGCCCAAGCTTAAAGGCAAATTCTACAGGGTGGTAGTCTGTCCGGCCTTGTTGTATGGAGCGGAGTGTTGGCCAGTTAAGAACTCCCACATCCAAAAAATGAAGGTGGCAGAAATGCGGATGTTGCGCTGGATGTGTGGACTGACCAGAGGGGATAGAGTTCGGAATGAGACTATTCGGGAGAAGGTTGGTGTGACTTCAGTGGAGTGCAAGATGCGGGAAGCACGATTGAGATGGTTCGGACACGTGAAGAGGAGGGGCATGGATGCCCCGGTCCGTAGGTGTGAGAGGCTAGCGTTGGATGGTTTTAGGCGGGGTAGGGGTAGGCCGAAGAAGTACTGGGGTGAGGTGATTAGGCGGGACATGGAACATTTACAGCTCACCGAGGACATAACCCTAGATAGGAAGGTCTGGAGGGCGCGAATTACGGCAGAGGATTAGGGCCAGTTTGAGTCGCTAGTGTAGGGAATTACTTGGTGGGGGTTTTATTCCTGTTATGACTCCGTGTTCCGTGTTCCATGTTTTATTACGAAGCTGTGTGCTTTCCTCTACTTTCCTCTGTTTTATATTACTTATGGGTGCCGTATTTATGTTATGTAATCTGCTTCTGTGCTTTACTATGTGTTTGTGTGGTATCTCGTGCCTTGAGCCGGGGGTCTATCGGAAACAACCTTTCTACTTCATCAGAGGTAGAGGTATGGACTGCGTACATCTTACCCCCCAGACCCCACTAGTGGGAATACACTGGGTTTGTTGTTGTTGTTGTTGTTGCTCTCAAATGCCTGATTTGACTCACCTTTGCTTCACAAAAAATCAGTGCATCATTTGCATAGAACAAATGAGAAATCTCCACTTCCTCCCTTCTTTCACTTTGAGCACTGAAACCTTCAACCAGCCATTAGTATTTGCTATTCTGAACATGTGGTTGAGTCCCTCTATAGCTTGTATGAAAAGAGACCCTTATGTGATTGAAAAAAACCTTCACTATTGCCATTATAATGAGGGAAAACTTCACACTTGAGATACAGATCTTGATATATCTTGATCCAATTAATCCACCTGCTGCCAAAACCAATGTCTTTTAGAATTTTTAGAAGAAAATTCCAGTTGACATGATCATATGCCTTTTCAATGTCCAGCTTACAAAAGATGCCTGGTTTCTTCTGCGTACATCTTGAATCCACCAATTCATTTGCCAACAGGGATGCATCTAGAATTTGTCTTACTTTCAAGAAAGCCATTTGGTGCTCATCCACTAATTTCCAAATGACTGTTTTGAGCCTTTCAGTTATAAGTTTAGAGGTGGTTTTGCACACCGCTCCTATTAGACTAATAGGTCTGAAGTTTTTAAAGATCAACTTCTCTGGGCCTTTTTGGAATCAATGCTCTGAGAGTGGGTGGCATTGAAAGACTTTTCGAAGAACCCCTTAGGTGGAAATTATGGGAAGTTTGCATCAAATCATCCTTCAAGATATCCCCGCATGCCTTGAAGAAGCTCATAGTAAATCCATCAGGACTAGGTGCTTTGTCTCCATCACACTGTCTCAAGATCTGCAAGACTTCTGATTCTGTGAATGGTCTGTGAAGCCATTAATTTTCTTCACTAGAGATTGTAGGGCAACCTGTATATTCAAATGTAGGCCTCCAAGTTGTAAATTCAAATGTAGGCCTCCAAGTTTCAGTTTCTGTGTATAACTTGGAATAAAATTCTATCATAACCTCTTTGATTTCCTTTGGCTCCTGGATTTCCTCCCCCTTACCACCAATCTATCAATTGTGTTGTACCTTCTATGAGTTGTTGTCGATCTATCAGAGAACTTGGTATTCTTATCCCCTTGCTTGAGTCGAATTGCTCTGGACTTTTGTCTCCACCTTTCTTCTTCATGCTTAGCCAAAACTTCTTGTTCTACCAACTCATCTGTTCATCTTGTGATGGCTCTCTATCTTCCTGAGTTTTGTCCAAAGCAGACAACTCTTCAAGGAGAATATTTTTCCTATTAGCCATTTCAGAGAAGGTATTTGTGCTCCATTCTTTCAACTTAAGTTTAAGCATTTTAAGTTTGGTGCATAATTTGTAATCAGGGCACCCTTCAACTAGAAAACCAATCCAACAGTCACTTTGAGCCACCAATTTTCAAATTTGAAGTAAGATTGCCTTTGCTCCCATTCTCCACACTATAAAATAGTTGGATTATGGTCAGAAGTTGCCCTGGGCAGAATTCTTTGTCTAATGTTCTTGAAGTTTTCCTCCCATTCCATAGAGTAATCTATCTATTCTCCATACTATAAAATAATTGGATTATGGTCAGAAGTTGCCCTGGGCAGAATTCTTTGTCTAATGTTCTTGAAGTTTTCCTCCCATTCCATAGAGTAGTCTATCTAGCCTTGCATTGCTCTGGTGATTAGATCCTAGATCCCCTAGACCAAGTGTATTTACCCCCAGTTAGAATAGGATCATGCAAGCCCAAATTTTCAATCCATCTAAAAAAATCAGTCATGATGTTAGTGGTTCTAGTACATCCCCTTGTTTCCACCATGTGCCTGACAGTATTGAAATCTCCACCTGTGACCCAAGGCCCTTCACTCAAGCTTTTCATTGCGGCTATTTCCTCCCAACATTCGAGTTTCTCAACCCTAATATGAGGCGCATACACACCAGTAAAGTTCCAGCAAAATGAATCCTGTGTGGATTCAAAATTGTGAGTGAGTGAGAAATTTCCTTCCTCCACCTTGGTGCCCACCCACACCCTGCTATCCCACATAATTAAAATACCCCCTCTGTTACCCTCTGCTTTCATGAAACCACATCTCATCCATCTACATAGCCATAACTGAAATGCTACGTCTTCCACTTCATTTCTCACCTTTTCCTGTAAGCAAACCACATCTGCCTTCTATTTCCGTGAACAAGTTTTAACCAGGGTCTTAGTTGACCAGCTGTTTAATCCCATTACATTCCATGACAGAATCTTTACCTTCATTTAAAAGTCAAACTTAAGTTCCTTCCCCTGTTCCTTGCCCTTCCACCTCCTTGTTGAGACTAGACTGTGGGTTTTTTAATTCGTTTTTACCTATGCCTCTGCTTTTTGGAGTGAGTGCTGCTTTTGTCTTGTTTTCTATTCTCAATTGCCATTTTTCTCTCGTCAATTCTCATGAGAAGGGCCAAAGTTTCACTCTCAAAACCTTAAAAGCGACTCCATAAGTGTTCCTCTATTCCAGTATACGTAAATTCACCCAACTTGGTTCATCTGTCTCCATTGCTTCGTGATCTATTGGGCTCAGCATGTCCACTGGATGTGGTTCGTGTATCTGCTGAATCTGCAAATCAGCCTCTCGTGTTTCCCGATTACATGGTTCATCTAGCTTTCCATTAGCCTCTGACTGCCCGATTGTTACATCCTCCTCATCGCTGTCCTTTCGAACTTGCCTGCCTGCATGATATTGATAGCACAACTGTTAATGGGCTTTCTTCTTTCCTCTCTGTTTTCTCCATAGCAGAGGAGAGCTCCCAACTCTTGAATGCTGAAATAAAATTTCTACCAAGTCTTTAATGACTTTTAAGTCCTTTAAGTGAATCCACATGCTGGTCACATGGTTTTTTAATAAGAGGAGACTTATTAGCTTCTACCGTTTCTAATGGACTCTGGCCCAAAAAATTCGTAAGGCCCACATGCTTATTTCTTGTAGTCATGGCCCCATCTTTTGTCCCACTTGACTCAGCCATATCATGTGTCTCCTCACATGTCTTAGGTCTGGTCCCTTTCAAAAACTTATCACTGTCAGCAGACGCTTCTTTACCTGTTGATTTTGTACCAACAGACTGTTTGGTAAGAGAACTATCCTTCTCCAACGTAAAACTTCAGCGGCAACTCAGTCCAGATCTGCAGTCCGAAGATGATACCCCCTCTTTCGATCTTAATCTCCTTCGGAATGTTAGAGCCGTCACTGTGAACTCTGATTCTTGCGCACTTAAGATGGTTACGAAGTGTGGTCTCCTCTATTTCGATCCACCCTCCACAACGATCTCCAATGGCTTTGAAGACCTTTTGTGACCAAAGACGTAGAGATAGACCTACAATTTTGATCCAAATCGAATCTGGTCTGTTCCTCCCCTCCATAGTTCCAACTAATGGATTCCACCATGCTAATTTAACGGGGGATTTCTTCCATTCCCAGACCCCTTCCATGACTTGCTCCGCTATTTGTTTGGAAGTGAACTCAAATAAGACAAAACCTCTGCCCATGTCATAGATATTCACTCCATGTGCTTGTTTCCATAAGGAAGAGGACCATTTCCTGACTTTTGATAAATTCCCCATCAAACTCCTTTTTAAAACTTCACTTTGGTTACTTGGAGGGTCTTTAATGCTAATGATATCATCATTAAGCATTGTCACTCCTACATTTATTCCTCTCCCATCTCTGTTTTCCCATTTATAGCTTCTGAGCATCTCTGCATAAGGAATGTTATTGTCAGTTAATCTATATTCCTCTAGCTTGCTTCTTGATTGGTGATTGCTGATGAACCTTGCCACCTTATCTGCTATGTCTGTCCACCTGGAGTTAAAGGTTAGCTCTGTGATAATGATAACAACTCTTCTTCTACCCCTTATATTTATCAAACTAATGCATCTTCCATGTCTGTTGTAATTTCGGGTGCAAAAGAGATCTGCTGGCCTTTTTGTTCTCCTCCATCTTTGAACTATGTTTCCCGTGTCTTGGATGCCTCTTTCAAGATCTGAACAATCTACTCCATAGATCTTTTATTAAAAGTTGTCCTTGTGATTACAATTCTGCCTCTTTCTGTCCACTCGTACCACACCCCACCACTATCATTGTGATTACAATTTTATTTGTTTTCTCCACCTCATTTTTCAGACAAGGAACTCTAACATCATAATAGGTTAGGGGCTTCATTCTTGGCCATATTGGCCTATTGCCTCACTAAATTCACCAAAGTAGTCAGAGTAATTAACACGATTAAAAGGGAGGCCCACACCATACATCCTTCTTGCAAAAACGGATACAACACGGTCCCTTAAAATCTTCCTAGAAGATGCTAAATCAGCAGTTCCACCTTTTCATAGGACCTTTAACATTGCTAGTGGTGGATGATAGACTTCCTTTGGAATTTTGAAGGAGGCCCCATTGGCATATTCACTTCAACTTCATCATTTTCCATTTGATCATCATCATCTAGATCAACCATTGTTGCATCATCCCTCATTTGAGTCTTAGCTCATTTTTTTCTTCATATACTCTTCCATTTCTTCCCTAACAACATTCGAGACTTTTGGACATACAGTGGCATCTTTGTAACCACCAATAAGATGTGTCTTGTGAAAAAATATTCCATCGTTATATATATATTGTCACAAAATATACATTTTATTCCTGTGTTAGTATTGCCTATTGCAATTCCATACGCCTTAGTTGGATCTCTTCTGTGCGCCATTGAGTAAAGAAATATACTACAAGTGAAAACACAATAATGAAAATATATACAGATAGACAGAAGTCAGAAGTCAGGTTACATACAATTTTAACAAAAAGTAAAAGAAGAAAAACAAAACTGGAAAACAAAGAAGAAGAAGAGAAATAGAGAAGAAGAAAAAGCAAAGCTGCGAAGAACAGAGATGAAAAAGAATAATAGAGACGAAGAAGAGGAAAAAAAACAGAAGCATATAACATAAAAGAAGAAGAAGAGAAGAACAAGAAGAGAATTAGAGAAGAAGTTGCATACCAGCAACAACAGTTCCACAGTAGTCGCAGCACATCTATACAGTCGTACAAGTCGCTTTAGGTTTTTAACTAAAATTAATCAAATAAGCCAATAAAACCCTAAAAGACCCTTAAATATCGTTTAAGCAAGTTTTTTTGCGTTTTTTTTTGCTTCATCGCTTCTCGCTTCTAGGCTTGAAGCGTGCACTTTTTGCTCGCCCCATCGTTTCAGGTTTAAAAAGCAACCCTCTGTTGCTTCGCTTCGCTTCAACACTTTTCTGCTTGAAGGTTCCTCCTTAGGGTGATATTCAAGGCAAGATCTCTGTTTTGTGCAATAGTGGAGTCAGGCTGATTGCAATATTATAGGGAAGTCGCTCAATCCATTTGTCCTTCCAAAATTTGTTCAGTTGTCCATCCGCAACTATGAAATGTTGACATTTTGAAAATTTCTCTCTTAATTTACATAAGCTTTTCCACACTCCCACTCCAAAAGAGGCCCTGCTGAGTTTTGTGCACTAGTTGCTTTGGCGTCCATGTTTGGCATTGAGCGCCTTCTTCCATAGTAGTAGTTCTTCTTGAGTATATTTGCATAGCCATTTCATCCTTAGACACTTTTTGTGAGTTGCCAAATTCTCAATACCTAACCCCCATGCTGCTTTGGTAGAATGACCTTATTCCACTTCACTGGGTGGAACTTGTGATCAGTGCTTTTCCCTTGCCAAAGGAAATTCCTCCTATTTTTGTCTAGATTGTTAAACATTTCCTTGGGAATAAGAGGAGTGACATGTAGTATGTGAGATACCATCAAGTACACTGTTGATAAAAGTAAGCCTATCACCCATAGAAAGATATTGCATTAGCTAGGAGGCAAGTCTCCTCTCAAATTTCTTGATGATCCCAATCCATATAGCTGTGGAATTGTGTTTTGCACTAGTTGTAGTCTTAAATGAGTTTTAGAAAATATGCCAGTGATACTTCCTAAGATACTTGCTAGTTCCTTTGAATTTTGCACCTCATTGACAGGATCATCACACTTTTAAGCATGTTGATGTGAAAGCTTAAAAGAGCCTCAAACAAGACCAGAGTTAGATTGAGGTGAAGCACCCAATCTCTGTCTGCACCACAAAAAATCAAGAGTTTCATTAGCATAAAGCAAGTGTGATGTGACTGGACCCCATATCAAGCCTAATTTATTTTGAATAGGTAAACAATTTTATAAACATTTAGGGGGATCCATATGCATATGCCAAAAGAAGTGAACCTATAGCAAAATATGGTTCTCAACAAAAGAGGTCCAATGCTCTATACAAATTGGGACCTTGGAAGTACGCCAAAAGTAAACTAGGTACAAAACACTACTTTTTAACTTTACGAAATTAAGCTCTATCCCTTCATAAGCTTTCTATTCCTCTCTTTCCAAATGACCCACGTGACTACCAAGGGGGCAACACTTCATGCTGTCGTGCTTTCCTTCCTATTTAAGAGTCCAAGTTTGCAAAGGCTCTTTCTCTGTGCCCGATATGACCCATTGCATCCTAAACAAATTTAGGGCCACCCTCCATAACTGACTAGCCACCTTACAATGCAAAGGAAGATGATCTACACTTTCGCCGGTACTTTTAGATATAAGCACCAACTGACATACATGAATTTCTTCTTTCTCAGATTCTCCGCTGTTAATATCACATCCTTTGCCGCTAACCATACAAAGAAGCAAACCTTCCTCGGTGCTCTAGGGATCCAAATGGATTTACAAGGAAAGGTACCTTCCACTTTCACTAGCAAACCGCTTATAAAAGAGTTAACAATGAGTAAGCCATCACCACTCTCTTGCCACCTCCCTACGTCAAACAAGTTATTTGATGTGTCTAGCCCATACAAAAGCTGTAACAGATTGTGAAATACTTTCATCTCCCAATGATGAAAGTTCCTTCTGAATCTTAAATCCCAGTGAATAGCACCCCATGAGACCAACATATTTGTTGGACTGTCATCTCTCTAGCAAGAAATGCAGTATAAACTAGGAAAAACTTCCTTCAACTTGACTGCCCTACACCAGTTTTGTGCCCAAAAATTAATCCTACTGCCATCCCCAACCTTAAACGAGATATGTCGATAAAAAACTTCCCATCCCTTCATGATACCCCTCCACAAATCACGATCGAATGGAGTTACACTCTTTCTAGTTCTCTATCCTCCATCCATTATACCATATTTATCTGCTATCAACCCATCCAAAAAACATTCCTTCATCCCAAATCCCAGATCCACTTTCCGAACAAAGCTTTGTTGTACACCTAGAGATCTTTAACTCCAATCCCTCCCCATTCCTTTGGAGATGTGACAACTCGCCAATTCACAAGATGAAACTTTTTAATATCTTTTGCTGAGTCCCATAGGATGTTATGCTGAAATATTTCCATTGTCTAAAATCACTTTTTACGGAGCTTGCAAAAATGACATGAAATATGTATGATTACTAGAAAGAGTGCTCTTGATCAAAACTTCTGTTCCCCCTTTCGATAGGTACCTCTTTTGCCATCCTGCTAGCTGTTTCTCTACTCTCTCAACCACCAGTTTTCATAATGTGAGATCTTTATTAGAAGCACCCAAAGGTAGTCCAAGATACGTAGTAGGTAGACTACCCACTTTGCAATTTAACACTTGCGCAATCTCCTGAATATTATCTATTGCTCCCACTGTTGTGACTTCACATTTATCAAGATTGATCTTTAAGCCCGACACCATCTAAAACCATATAAGGATCCGCCTCAAGAAATCTAACTAGGATGCGTACACATCACAAAAGACCAAAGTATCAATAGCAAACAATAAATATGTTACGGTCACGTTACTCTGCCCTCTAAATAAAAGTATCAAAGCCCTTTAGCAAACGGATAAACCTCCGCTGACTGCTCTGTCTATCATCTTGCTCAAAGCTTCCATTACCAAAATAAATAACATATGAGATAAAGTATCTCCTTATCTCAAGCCTCTCGAACTCCCAAAGAAACCACAGGGACTTCCATTTACCCGAAATGCTAAATCTGATCCATCTTTTCTACTTATCTCCAAAGTCCATCTTCATCCTGATGTAAGAATATAGCCCGTTGACATGATCGTAAGCTTTCTCAAGATCTAGCTTACATAAAATTCCCGATTTACCTTTCTTCTTCAGAGAATTAACCACCTTATTTACCACCAGAGCTGCATCTAGTATCCATCCCTTCCCCTGCCTGCCTGAAGTCTAGCCCACCCCACTCCACCACCAATGTTGGTCTCCAACTGTCTTTTTCCTTGAACAAAAGTTCATAGAACCCCTACGATGGCACCCTTCACATCCCCCCCCCTCCAAACCCTCCGTACACATCTATAGACTATGAAATTTCTCTTTTTATTAGCTACCGCCACTCTATGAAAGAATTTTGTATTTGAATTCCTCTCTTTCATCTACACGACCCTTGATTTTTCTCTCCAACTAGTTTCTCGAGCGATCGCTAAAGTGACAATCTCAGTCTTCCCTCTTCCTTCCTAAATCTTTCCCTAAAGATCACCCTACAATCCACTCGCTCCTCCGGAAATCTTAATGTTAAAATTCCTTCCTAGCACCCAAGGGACCTCCCACCTTGCCATAATAGTGGAAATCTCTTCCCAAACTTTCCTCTCTCCCCTACAGGCCGTACCCCCAATCCCCCTTCCCCAAAAGAAAAAAAACCCACTCTTTCCCATTACCTACTATTTTTACCCGAGATGCTATCATGAACTCCTCCTTACTAACCCTAACGCCGGAACCTAATCATATCTTACCTATTTAACCCCTTCAAACACCCTCCAAAGGATTTCGGACCGCTGCATCTGTCATCTCCTCCATTTTAGTCCCTTGAAGGCACGAGAGATCTGCACCCCATTTCTTGACTCCTGATTTGATAATGGCCCTCTTGTGTAGGTCATCATCCCCCTCACATTCTGAGAAATAATTTTAACTTCCATTATCATCTTTACCCTCACCCCTAATCCTCTTATCTCCCATACCATTCTTGCTCCTACTCTTATCTCTCCCATGATACACCAACAAGCCCTGTTCAGGAATGCGCTCGCGTTGTCGCATAATGCGATGATGCGAGCCCCTCTCGTTGTGTGTGGATGATGCGAGCGCATCATGTTGATTTTATTTTTAGGTCAATTTAAATTAAAAAAAAGAGTCACGTCGTGTTAATTTTATATTTAGGGTCAATTTTAAATTTTAAAAAAAGAGTCTTCTATAGTGACTACCACTGCTACAATTTTCTAAGGTTAACTTTGAAGTCTACTGTTGCGACTTCTTTTTTCTTTACTGTGCAGCTACCACTACGACTTCTTCTTCTTCTTCTTCTTTACTACTTTACTTCAATGATGCGCTTGCATCATTTCACGCTTCGCGTGATGCGGAGCCTTGTTTTTTTCCGCATCACGCTTCCCATAACACTGCCAACAAGTTACCTTCTCCCTCTATATCCTTCTCGAAACCCGTTTCCCTACCCGCCTTCAAGTCACTATCTCTTTTCCTTTAACTTTTTTTGTTGTTTTCTCCATGTTTCGGAGAAGCTCGAACACCCTACCCTCCTTCCCTTCAAACACCACTCCACAAAAATCCCCAAACTTCAAGTATTTTTCTCTCTCCCAACTAATCATACTTCTACCTTCCTCAACACATGCTAATGGCACCACATCATCCCTTGAAGATCATAACAACGATAATTAGTACCCAAAAGCATTTGGCGGTTAACTAAACTTGTCCAGCGGCACCTTGCCCCTCCGTAGAAGCAAAATTAGAGTTGGAACCAGTTAAAACTAGTTCGAAACCCACAAATGATTCCTGACCGCTGCATCTGTCATCTTCTCCATTTTAGTCTCTTGAAGGAACGAGAGATTCGCACCCCATTCCCTGACTCCCGATTTGATAATGGCCCTCTTGTGTAGGTCATCATCCCCCTCACATTCTTAGAAATAATTTTAACTTCCATTATTATCTTTATCCTCACCCCTAATCCTCCTATCTCCCATACCACTCTTGCTCCTACTCTTATCTCTTCTATGATAAACCAACAAGCCGTGTTCAGGAATGCGCTCGCGTTGTCGCATAATGCGATGATGCGTGCCCCTCTCGTTATGTGTGGATGATGCGAGCGCATCATGTTGATTTTATTTTTAGGATCAATTTAAATTAAAAAAAGAGTTATGTTGTGTTAATTTTATATTTAGGGTCAATTTTAAATTTTAAAAATAGAGTCTTCTATAGTGACTACCACTGCTACAATTTTCTAACGTTGACTTTAAAGTCCACTGTTGCGACTTTTTCTTTACTGTGCGGCTACCACTACTGCGACTTCTTTTTCTTCACTGCTTCACTTTAATGATGGCTTGCATCATTTCACGCTTCGCGTGATGCGGAGCCTTGTCGTTTTTTCTGCATCACGCTTCCCAGAACACTGCTAACAAGTTACCTTCTCCCTCTATACCCTTCTCGAAACCCGTTTCCCTACCCGCTTTCAAGTCACCATCTCCTTTCCCCTAACTTCTTTTGTTGTTTTCTCAATGTCTCGGAGAATTTCGAACACCCTACCCCCTTCCCTTCAAACTCCACTCCCTAAAAATCCCCAAACTTCAAGTATTTTTCTCTCCCAACTAATCATACTTCTACCTTCCTTAACACATGCTAATGGCACCACATCATCCCTTGAAGATCATAACAACGATAATTAGTACCCAAAAGCATTTGGCGGTTAACAAAAACTTGTCCAGCAGCACCTTGCCCCTCCGCAGAAGCAAAATTGGAGTTGGAACCAGTTAAAACTAGTTCGAAACCCACAATTTGTGCGTTTCCAGCCTGACCCGTGATTGTTTCTAGCGTCGGGGAGGTTGCTAGAGCAAATCCAGCCCTACAAACTCTCGTATTCCGGTCGTCCAGCCCCCTTGAGTAGTCAACACTCTTCGAAAACTCATTCCGTGTCCCCTTCTGCCCTAGATCCTTAGAAACCAACTCACTGGAATTGTGATTCCAGTCGACCGGTGATGCGATATCTCCAGATCTGACGCTCTGTCGCCCCCCGTTGCATTCTTGAGACAATTGTTGATTTGCGATGAGCCCATTCCAATTTAATCCTACTTAAGTGAATGCTGCAAGGAGGTTGAAGCCAGATTAACTGGGTCCATACAACATCATCAAGCTTAGCAAAGAATTTGGAGTTTTGTTTAACAACTACCACAAAGAAGCAGAAGCATTCTTTATGAAACTGGACCAAAGAAGGGGGGCAGAAAAGACACTAGTCATCACAGCTGGCCCAAGTAGCACCAACCAACAGGTCCAAAAAAGGTCAGGAATCTAATTTGTGAAATTAGATACAAAGATGGAGCCAAGGAGTGAATCAAGAAGCAGGGGGAGAAGCACAACCCCAATGCAGTCATGAAGATAAAAATCTTAATGGAATGTTAGGGGGTTGAACAACATGACAAAATGAGACAAATAAAATCCTTAGTTCATCAATGGGGAACATACATTTATGTGTTTGTAGAAACTAAATTACGGGGGTTAGTGGAAAATTATTTTCAACAACTTTGGGGCAACAAATGGGTTGGAGGGGTCTGGACGGACTCCATTGGAAAAAATGGTGGGATCATTGTCTTATGGGATAAGATGTCTTATGGGATAAGAGAGAGTGGAAAGGTGAACTCATTTACAGTGGCAATCAGATGCTCACTTGTAAACTATCCAAGATCAGCCAAGACTTGAACTGGTACCTTACTGCTGTATATGCAGTATGCGATAAAAAAGAAAGAAAGGAGTTGTGGTGGGAGCTTTCAGCTATCAGAGGAATATGTGAAGGGCCCTGGGTGATCTGTTGGGACTTTAATATCTCCAGATTTCCCTTTGAAAGGTCGAACTGCAACAGAATAAGTAGAGCCATGGCTGATTTTAACCTCTACATAAATGATTTGGAGCTTTTGGATCCTCCTCTTTCGGGAGGAAATTACACATGGAGGAGAGGTCAAAATCATAGTTGTGCTGCAAGAATAGATGAATTTTTATTCTCAACTCAATGGGATGAAGGTTTTTCAAAAATTAACCAAAGTGTCCTTCCAAATCTTGGCTCCAATCATATCCCCATTTTATTATCTTGTGGTGACTGCAAACACAGGAAATCCTATTTCAAATTCGAAAATTGGTGGCTTAAGGAGGAGGGATTCATAGACAGGGTGAAAGACTGAGGGAGCAATTTCAATGCTATCGATAGACCTGATTTTCAACTGGCCTCTAAGCTTAGTCAGTTGAAAGTCAAACTTAAAAGAATGGAGCAAAGTCAACAGGAACAACGAGAAGAAAAGGAAGGATCAGATCCTCTCCCAATTGAGAAATCTGGAATCCATCTAGGATCTTAGGCTTTTGATAGATGATGAACAGCTGCCAAAAACTCATCTGGCTATGAAGTTTGAAGAGGTGTGATTGCTTGGAGACAGAGATCCAAGCTACAGTGGATAAAAAATGGCGATAAAAACACCAAGTACTTCCACAAGATGGCCAATGCCCATAGAAGATTCAACTGTATTGACATGCTCAAGGCGGAGGGGGTCGAAGTCACTGTTCCTGAAAGCATAAAAAACTCCATAGTGAGCTTTTATTAGAAACTATACAAGGAATCCGAGAATTGAGACCTGATTTCATTCTTAAAAGGAATACCAGGATACCTATAGGAGAACAAGTATGGTTGGAAAGGCAATTTGAAGAAGATGAAGTACTAGAGTGGCTTAAACAGTGTGCATCAGACAAAGCTCCAGGCCTGGATTTCCAATGTCATTCTTCGTTACTTTTTGGGAACTATTGGAATCAGACATACTATTCACTCTAAACTTTCACTCATGACAGGTCTTTAAAAAGAGTTCCAATGCAACATTTGTAGCTCTAATCCCAAAGAAGGTGGGCGCCACTGAATTGAGAGATTTCTGATCAATAAGTCTCATCACTCATCACTGGAATGTACAAGATCATTGCCAAAGTACTAGCTGAAAGGTTGAAGAAGGTGATAGACAAGCTGATCAACCCACTGGCCTTTAGTAAAGGAAGGCAAATCATGGATGCAACAATGATAGCAAGTGATTGTGCTGACACTAGACTGAGAGGCACAAATCCAGGGGTGATGTGCAAACTAGACATTGAGAAGGCATTTGATCATATCAATTGGAAATTCTTATTCAACATTCTAGGGCAAATGGACTTTGGAAGTAGATGACTAAATTGCATTAGTTTTTGCATTAAAACCACCCGGCTCTCAATTTTGGTGAATGGAGAACCAGTTGGTTTTTTCCGGTAGAAAGAGGGCTAAGACAAAGGGATCCCCTATCTCCGTTTCTATTCATCATAGCCATGGAAGGGCTCAATAGCATAATAAATATTGCAATACAAAAAAGATGGCTAAAAGAGGTGTTGAAGATATGTCATTTACTCTATGCTAATGACACATTAGTTTTTTGTGATGCTACCAGTAAGCAAATCAGTTTCTTGAGACTAATGTTAGTCGTATTTAAAGCAATCTCAGGCCTAATGATAAACTGGACGAAAAGCAGCATCTTCCCTAAAAATGAGGTTACACTAATTCAGACTCTAGCCAATATTTTGAGCTGTGGCGTGGAAAAACTTCCTACGATTTACCTTGGACTTCTAGTGGGGGCAAAGCACAAGGCACTAGAGATTTGGGAAATCGTCATAGAGAAAACAGAAAAGAAACTTGCATGTGGAAGGCACAATACCTATCTCTAGGGGCCGACTTATCTTTACCAACTTATGTAATGTCGCTTTTTCCTATGCCTGCTAAAGTTCTCAAAGCCCTAGACAGGTTGAGAAGAAACTTCTTATGGCATGGCAACAAGGAGCACAAAGGTTTCAACTTGGTGAAATTGCAACAGAGCAAAAATCATGGAGGTATGGGGGTTAGGCATATGAAACTTCAAAATAATAGCCTACTCAAGGAATGGCTATAGAGATATGTTGAGGACATACCCGCCTTATGGAAGAATGTAATGCAACTGAAGTATGGTCAAAATGGTCAATGGTGTATTGATGAAGCCACTAACACATGGAGTTGCGTTATGGAGAACCATCCGATCTTTTTGGACCAACCTAGAGAACCACTACCTTCCAAGTTGGTTTTGGTAGCAAAATCCTTTTTTGGAAGGATAATTGGGATGGAGAGGGCACATTACAAGAAGCTGGCGTCAGCCTATTCAACATAAGCACCAACCAACACACCACAATAGAGGACATTTGGACAACTCAGGGATGAAACTTAATTTGCAGAAGGCTTTTGAATAACTGGGAGGTAGAACGAGTGGGTGCTCAACTTGGTAGAATAGGTACTTCCACAAGGACTATCTTTGAGCTTGATATCATCAGATGGAGGCACAACACAGATGGCAAATTTTCAGTTAACAGAGTCTACAAGATGGGTCTTTTAGAGCTACCTGAAAGTAGTTAGCGGGCCCTGGAAAACCACTTGGCGAAGCATGGCACCCGCAAAAGTGAGATGCTTTCCCTGGCTGGTAGTGAGGAAGGCATGTCTCACCCATGAGGCACTACAGAAAAGGAAATTTCATTTAGCTTCCATATGCCCTCTTTGTATGGAAGCTAATGAAACAAACAATCACCCTGTAAGGTGACTTCCCAAGTCTGGTCCTTATTCATTACCTTGGTGGGAGAAAACTGGTCAATGCCAGAATACACTGCTGATCTGTTGAGTTGCTGGATTAGAAGGGGAGGAAGCAAAAGACAAAAGATAGTGGAAAACTATTCCGGCTTGCATATGGTGGACTATATGGAAGGAGAGAAATAAGAGAATATTTAAAGGAAGATCAAATTCCATCCGGAAGATCATAGGAAAATGTATTTCTACTTTATGTTTTTGGTGTAAAGAGCAATGTATAATAGATGAAATACAAATAGTGGATTTCCTAGGTCTTTTGTAATTAACTATCTATGTAATCACGCTTTTGGAGATGGCTAACATGCCTTTAATGCCGATGAATACATGTTACCAGTTTCAAAAAAATCTTGAAGCACCTTGCTTAGCGGCTAAATTACTCGGACTCTTCACTTTAGGTGCCGAGCCCACGTCGACACGACATGGGTGTGTGTGGGGGATCCATGCCCGATTTGGTCAACCAATTTTGGGCACTTTTGACCAAAATTGACGGAGGAATTCCGGACAGATTCAATGATTTTTGTAATCAAATCAAAAGCTAAGGTGAAATTGAAGAAAATGGAAAGCCTTGTATATGGAAATTTCAATGTCAAGTCATTTTCCTTTTATTAGCTTTCAAGATTCTCCTCATGATCAATATTTTCTCCTCATGCTCTCCACATAATCTCTCATAAGTTAAGGTTCTATAACTCTTTTAATTATTTGAATTATCTTTAGCCAAATCCCTGCTCCTGTATCCATACTTGGATCCAATGTCCCCGAATCCTAAAATTTAGATCATGAAGGATTCGACCTCTAGATCCGCGCCTGTATTGGAGACTTGCACCCGAGTCCGAGCAACTTAGCTTAGCGGTATCCGCCATCCTGCTTAAGCCCTCCATTGCCTGTGTGAATTGGAAAGGGGAGAGGGGGTCTCCTTGTCTTAGGCCTCTTTCTCGAGGATAGAAGCCGACTAGGCTTCTGTTGATTAGAATAGAGTATTTGACAGTAGAGATGTTGAATTTGATCCACCTATGTCCAAATGCCATCTTTTTGAGTAGTGTAATATGAGATAGGACCAGTTCAACTTGTCGAAGGCTTTTTGGATGTCCAGCTTGCATAGAATACCTGCACCTCCCTCTTTCAATTTCCGGTCTAGAACTTCATTTGCAATCAAAGAGGCATCAATGATTTGCCTCCCTTTTAGATTTGCATTCTGATTGTTTGAGACCAACTTCTCCGTCACTCTTTTGAGCCTCTCTGCTAGGATTTTTGAGACAATTTTGTAAAGACTCCCAATAAGACTAATTGGTCGATAATCCTTATTTCTAATGCTCCTTTTTCTTGGGAATCAAGGCAATGGAGGAAGCATTGCTTGATCTCACCATCCAACAATTTTGATGGTAGTGATGTAGAGCTTCCATGAAGTCTGCACTGATGAATTCCCAAAATTTTTGGTACAAAGCCATTGTATACCATCAGGCCCTTGTGCCTTGTCTGGAGCAAAAGACTGAATCACTGCAAGAACCTCTTCCTCCAAAAAAGGGGCTTCCAGGTTAAGACTTTCTTCTTCTAGGATAGTGGCCATTCCTTCAAAATTTGAAGTAGGTCTCCAGCTCTCACGCTCAGTATATAGCTCTTCATAGATCTGTAGAACCCCCTCCTTAATTTGACTTTTGTCCCTAATGATATCTTCACCCACCTGTAATCTACCAATGCAGCTATGCCTTCTGGGGAGTTAGCAATGTTTTGAAAATACTTGGTGTTCCTGTTCGCTTCTCTGAGTCAGAGACATCTGGACTTTGGTTTCAATGACACTTCTTCCCCCTTTGCTAGCTGTTGCAGTTCTAATTTCAGAGCCACCATCTGAGTGATCTCCTATTGTGAGAGGCTCCCTCTTTTCTCAGCTTGTTCAAGAACTAGCAATTCATTCAGAGCTTTGGATCTTTTGGTAGCAGTTTTCCCTAGTTCTTCTTGGATATTGTAATATCCTTCTTCAAGCTTTTCAACTTCTGAGTAAGGATAAAATCTGCACTACCAGACCCTTTCAACTTCTCAACAAAGCCCTCTGATTGCAGCCACCAAACCAATTATTGCAAAGCCTGTGTGTGAAGCATTAAGCAGTAAATAAAACTAGCGAAGCAATATATTCCTTGTTAATGCCTAGTTATGGATGTATATTTAGTGGAAGGAATGAAAGGTAAACAATTTAGTATGATAAAAACAGTTATTAATGTGTATTAGAAAGTTAAAACTACATCTTTGCATAAAAAAATTCGAGATTTAAAATTGTGTTTTAACTTGATTGATGTAGTTTTGCTTCATGTATCTTATTTAGTTCTGGCTTTTCAGTTCCTTGATCCATATAATTATTTTATATGAATTGATTCTTCCAGCGGGGATTATTAAATTTTTGTGTCTTCTTTTTATTTTCTCTCTTCATCTGCACCTTAATTCATTAAAGTGCCTTCAACTGTGCTTTGTGCTTAAAGTTTCAATAGAACTTTATGCTTTTCGCCTTTGACGACAGTTGGTGAGTGGAATTTGGCATTGTTAGTGAGGGCTGAGAGTGGAGTAGGGGTGATATGGGATAATGAGAGGAAGGTTCTCCCTTGAACTGTTACTGTAGAATGGCAGATGAAGAGGGAGGCTGCAGATTTGCTGATGGCTAGATGGAGATCACAGTATTTATCGTTGGAAGTAGACCAACTTTAATAAATTCTGTACTAGATGCTCTACCTACTTATATGTTATCTTTATTCCATATGCCTCAGCCAGTAGTTCAGAGGTTGGACAAAATTAGAACGAAGTTTTTGTGGCAAGGGAATAAGGAAAGGAAAGGTTTTCACCCGGTCAAATGGATGAACATCATCAGAAGCAAAAAACCAGGCGGATTAGACATCAAGAACCTTAAGAATCAGAGCAAGGCTCGTAAGGTGAAGTGGCTATGGAGATATCATCAGGAGGATCAAGCTCTCTGGCGCGAGGTCATCAAGAGTAAGTATGAAGAGCTGAACAAATGGGTAACAAAAGAGGTATTCGGCTATGGAGATATCATCAGGAGGATCAAGCTCTCTGGTGCAAGGTCATCAAGAGTAAGTATGAAGAGCTGAACAAATGGGTAACAAAAGAGGTGAATACCCCCTACAGTGTTAAGTCTTTGGAGGTCTATCAGAGTATTCTGGCCCTTCCTCAGCAACCAATCAACTGTCAAGGTACAAAATGGGAGCAAAACTAGTTTATGGGATGACAAATGGTTGGGTTCTGTGAGCTTTAGAATAGTGGCAGAAATGTGGACAGAACAAGGGTGGGACTTGGTACTCACAAGACACTTAAATGACGGGGAAATCCTGAGAATGATTGAACTCTACAAGTTGCTGGAGAGTTTTCAAGGTCTACAAAGGGGAGAGGATTACTTATGGTGGCATGGGCACAGTAAGGGGTCGTTTGGTAGAGTGTATAAGAATAATGCAGAATATATTAGTAATGCTTGCATTAGTAATGCTTGTATTAGTTATGCGTGCATTAGTTATGTTGATATTGTTTCTTATACATTGTTTTGTTTGATGTATTAGAAATAATATATCTTACATTATTCCTATAAAAGAAATATTTGTTTACAAAAATACCGTTCTTTGACTTTGTACACTTTCTTTGCAACAAAATTCTTTTGCCTTCTCAAACATAATTAGTATTGCCGAACTAGTATATAGAGGTTTAGGATTGCTTGCAAGACGTTCGTCTTTGCGCATGAAATGTTACGCTGATGAATTAACATAGCCGAAACAAAAATAAAATACAAGATGTAGAATCAAGAAATAGTCTCAAGAATTTTTTTTTAAAATCTTTTTAAAGACCCTCGAAGCAAAGCAAAGCAAAGATATGTTGCAGTTATTTAAACCAACAATTCACTGTTATAAATTAAAATGGTGGGAAAAGAAATTGTGAAATGTTTTGAGTATACATCGGTGTCAAACCCACATTTAATCAAATGGGTATGGAGTATTTGGCCTTGTGGTATATCCCTTAGCTTGGCGCAATATTTGAAGAGACGAGGGAATGAAATTTTAGTGGGACAAAAAAGAAGAGTGGAGCTGGGAGCTGGTTACCTGCCTAAGGATATTGCCCGAAATTAGGAGATGGTAAATCTTCTTTGTCTGTTGCAAAATAAAGTGCTGGGAAAAGGAATTGTGAAATATTTTGAGAGGGAAATTGAGGGATATTAAGGTCATTTAATAAGCTAACACATGTGTGTAAAGTCTTTGTATTACTAATACATAGGAAATGGTGTGCATTACTAATACATACCTCAATATACAATAGAGTGTATAACTAATGCAAACATTAGTTATATAGGCAAAAAAATGTACCAAACAAGGTACTAGTAGCACACATGCATTAATTTTTTCAACATGCTCTCCCAAAAGACCCCTAAAGGCAAGTATAAAGTTAAGGAAGGTACAAGCAAACAAATCTAATTGGTAATCAAGACCTCAAATGGCGTTGGAAACATATCTGGAGAATCAAATTACCAACCAAATGTTTGACTTGGTTTCTAGCTAATGAGGCAAATTTGACATTGGACAATGTGGTAAAGAGGGGAATCTCTTTATCCAACAGGTGCTCTTTATGTGGAAAGGATACAGAGACAGTGAGACATCTCTTCCTACGTTGCAAGTTCACTGACCATATGTGGTAGATTTTCCTTAATGTCATAGGCATCTCCTGGATCATGCCTAGTAAGATTGATGAGACTCTATTTAGTTGAGAGGTAGCTGGATTTGGAGCTAGAAACAGAGATAGATGGAGGGTGATTCTTGCTTGTATCTGGTGGACCATATGGAGAGAGAAATGATAGATGTTTTGAGAATAGGAACAGCAAGACTGAGTCAATTCTAGATGTTTTAAGGTCCATCTAGAGTCGGTTTTAGCTCTGGGGAAGATTTATACTTTCTTTTTATTTGCAAATATGGTTTTCCAGTACTACTGAAATACTGATTGAAATGCAAATGTTACCCGTTTCAAAAAATACCTCAAGAAACATTGTCAAACTAGAGAAGGTTATAACAACCTGGGAGAGGTTGGTGTCACGACCCAAACATTCAACGGTCATGACACTTGTCGCAGCGAACCTTGAAAAGTAAGCCCATCACACGAACTGATACAAAAGGGAAAATAAAAGCAATAACCCAAGTAAGGCTTCTAGAATGAAGCCGAACCACATAATATAGTAAAGTGGAAAGACATAACCAACAATGCCATAATCCCAAAGCCCGGTGTCACAGTTTAAGAACATCACTAGTACAACTCGAGATCAAATACATAAGATATCCCAAACAGGAATCTCTGAATACGAATAAAGACATAGTCTAAATAAAGAAAGGTAGCAGTCAACTTTGGCAGCAAGTATGTAACCGCTACTTTGAATAGCTCTAAAGGTAGCTTGAATCAACCGCCGTGAGGCGCACTCGAACCAGGATCTGCACCGAAAGGGCGCAGTAGGGGTGAGTACGGTCCACTTGTACTAAGTAGGTATCATAGGCCGACTGAGCAAAGTAGAAAATAAAGCATATAAAATACATACCAAGGGCACGTCGCTTGCAATCAGGAAATGTCCCACAACGGTAGCCCACACCATTTCAGTTCTATAGTAATGACATACATCATAGCAAATGCAAGGAAGGAATACAAATAAACCAATATCACACCTACAAGTACTACAGAAGGGACTACACATAGATAGGTATACATCAAGAGAGATAATGCAACACAAATAAAGGCACAATGTAACACAAATGCAATGAAGATGATGACGACGATAACGGTAATGATGATAATGCTGATGTGATGCACGAGGTTGTCGCACAACCTCCGTGTATACCTACAGAGCTAAAACTTCCCAATGTAGGACCCAAGGGGGGTTCGTCAACTTGTATACAATCCATATTCAATCCATATCCATTTCTCCTCTCCGGCACTTCCTTCGGTAAAGGGTTTTAAAGATGTCACATTTTCTGTCAGAAAAAGCTAGTGTTTTCAGTATTTCCACGGTGGTACCAATCTTTCATAAATGTATATGATATCAGGGTGTAATGCTCACAACCAACCAGAATGGGTATTTTCATGTCCAACCAATATACCACCCAAGTGAGCCAACAATCCACTCAATGTTTTCAACCATCCATGAATTTCAACATAAACCATATGCCAACAGAATAAAACATATAAAAATACACCATTGATACCACATTAGGCTTTTTCATCAATCAAGACAACTAATTTCATGTACACAAGCCCCACGGTCACACATAGCAAATAGTATACCAAGACCATCTAATAACATCATTATATAGGCCTCCACACGGGCACAACACGATAATAAATCCATTTTCATGATTAGTTCTCACACCTTTGACATGATTTTGTATCAACATTCACTACCCAACCCACGGAAACAACCTTTCTACTTCTTTAGAGGTAGAGGTATGGACTGCGTACATCTTACCCTCCCCAGACCTTACTATGTGGGAATACACTTGGTTTGTTGTTGTTGTTGTTATTCACTACCCAACCCAGTCTGAAGAAAGTTAAGCCTTAACCTACCTTGTATGCCGAAAATTGGTCCGCAAGCCTTTCCTCCGATGCCTTACTCCTCCCGAACAGACTCAGAATCGACTCAAACATAGAAATATAAAATCTATGCGTCAAAAGAAAGCCAACGATACCCATATTGCTTATTTTCAAGTCGGAGTCAAAATGAATTCCCGAAACGCATTTTCAAAGAAGAAGGGCAAAATTATAATTTTATCTTTGAAACATGTTCCCCATGTTTTTAGGAGTTTTCAACTGAAAATCCAAGCGAAAACGAGGTCCAAATTGAAAAAAAATCATGTTTAAGCTTTACCGACAAAATCCTCGAAAATCCTTTTTGAAATCAAGAATTTGAAGTTGTTTTGAAGATGAAATTGAGAGAAAACTGATAACTATAAGATTAGAAACTTATCCAAGTGAAAACGGGGTTTGAATCGAAGCAATACAAGTTTTAGGCCTTCCGGGCCAAAAAAATCTCCAATTTTCCACTTTTATCCGCGTTAAAATAAGAATTATATGATAAAATTGGAGTAAAGTAGTTGGAATAGTTGTTTAGAAGCTTACTCAAGCTTAGAAATGGAAAAAATTGCTCAAAAGTGTGAAACCTTAAGCTCCAAGTCTCAAAAAGAAAAAAGGAAGAAACATGGGTATATATAGGTTTCAAGTTTCCGCTGACCCCTCGGGATTTATCCGGAATCCCGTAACGCAAACAAAATATTCAACCCTATAATTCAATGCTTCGAACTCAATGACGATATCAGATTTTTGAAAAAAACGTCGTTTTTACAGAAGTCTCAAAAATAAGGGAAAAAAAAGGAGGAACATGGGTATATATAGCGTCCAAGTTTCTGATCCCTCAGGATTTATTCGAAATTCCGTGAACGCAAACGAAATATGCTACCCTATCAAATTTGATGCTCCAGACTCGATGACGATATCAGATTTTCGAAAAAAAGGTCGTTTTACAAATTTGACCCTCGAAACCTAATTTCACAACTTTTTGAACCGAGGGTCAAAATGAGATTTAAAAGCCATAAAACCACACCAACCATGATACCAACCTAAAATCAACGTTCCGGATATGCCGACGCTTGCCAGCCGATGCCAAATCAATAAATGTTGATCGAAGTCAACTATAAGGCTCTCAAAGCCACCAAAAACCACAATTTCACATAAATCACACCAAAATGCATCGAGAACAATGCCAATCATTCCCACGCCCCAAAAATACCACAAAAAAACTACGGAGGGGTAAAATGGTCAAATCACACCGAAATGAATATTTCACAAAAATCACCAAAAAAATCAGGTTGTTACAGTGGTGGACATGCGGGACCGAGATTTGGGGATCCCAAGGAGCTGGGGTGGGCAAGTGATTGGAAGGGGTAAAGTTGTAATGGGTTAATTGATGGGGATGAGGAGGTGAGGAAATTGAAAGGTCGTCCTAGAGGTGGTGGTGCCAGTGGAAACTTTTTGTCGGGGAAGAGATGATGTGTGGGAGTTAAACTCGAGTAATGAGATGGCAATGTTGTTTTCACTTGTTCTATTTCTATCTCATTTCTTTTTGGGTCAAAATGTTCTCTCATTGTCAGTCGCGCGACTTTCTCTGGATTCCGATGTGCCAGTCCCCCTTGAAAAGTTACATTTAAAATTCTTGTATTTCCATATGATACCATCCAAACTTAGAGTGTAGTGCTACTGTTGGAAGAAGAAATTCTTTTTTTCTGTCGTTAGTGGAATAATCCTCCTCCACCACCACCAACAACATACCCAGTGTATTCCCACAAAGTGGGGTTCGGGGAGGGTAGAGTTTACATAGACCATACCACTACCTCATAGTGGAATAATCCATCTATTGAAATTTTAAGTCTTATACATCGTCTCAGCAGCGTGACTATTGACCCGAGGAACACGAAAGGTCCCTTAGCTTTAAAAATTTCATTATGCTCTTTCTGTTGGCATCTTATAAATAATCTTCTATATGGCTTGTTTTTATTTAACAGACAGCTGCTGGAATCTTCTGGAAAATTGCAACTTCTGGACAAGATGATGGTTAGGCTTAAAGAACAAGGTCACAGAGTTCTTATATATTCTCAGTTTCAGCATATGCTTGATTTGCTAGAAGATTACTGTAATTACAGGGTATGGATTCAAACATGTTTACAAAATTATTTATTGAACCCCGCCTTCACTATTTGGAGTTTAGCACTCTTACCAGTTAATTTTTCAGAAATGGCAATATGAACGGATTGATGGAAAAGTTGGCGGAGCTGAGAGACAAATCCGAATTGATCGATTTAATGCTAGGAATTCTTCAAGATTTTGTTTCCTGCTTTCAACTAGGGCAGGGGGTTTAGGAATAAACCTTGCAACTGCTGATACAGTAATTATTTATGACAGGTAATTTTATTGTTCCACTAGACTATCTCCTTTTTCAAAAGTAGCTGCTTTACTGATTTATAATAGAGGCATCTCCAATGGTCAATGCGAACAGTTTGAAATACAATGGATAATGCCTCCTCTTATGCCTTTCTTCCCTTAAACATTAGGCTTTTGTTTATGGTAGGATTTGGACTCATGAAGATGCACTAAACTACACAGAACTCGTGCTCATTCCACTGGACCAAAGCCTTGCAGTTTTTGCATCAAATGGTTTATTATAACTCAAATTCTATAAGGATCTCTACCAAAATTCCAACCTCACCCTCATTGCTTCCTGTTGTTCTTCCCAAATTCAGTCCTAGAAACAAATATCACCCGCTTCCTTGAAAACCCTGGGAAGGTATGACCATGCCATTTTTTTTTTTAAATTTTCATCCTTGTGTCATGACTCCTGAGAATGTTAATCTCTTCCCATAAATTTCAGTTCGTTGGAGGTTGCAAGAACTTAAAAGAAAACAACCTGCATTGCTCTTCATTTGTCCTCTTTTATGGTTCCCCTCTGTTTCTCTTTTATTTGTGACACTGACCAGTTTTAACAAAAACTTGTGGGGCCTTACTTGGTCGTAGGAGCCCTTAGTATTAAAAATTATGTGCATGAACGACAATGCAAGAAGACTTGTAGTACCTCAAAAGAAATGTGGCACAAGAATATAACAACATACCTAGTGTAATACCTCAATAAAAATGTGGCACAAGAATATTAGAGCTATTTGAGCAAATCTTTGTTGCTTTACTTTCAATTTATGAGCTTTTTAGTCAGTAAATTAGGAATATGGCTGTGAGAAGAATGATAAGATTCTGTTGGTAAACGCGTTGTTAAAACTTTGATAAATGTCTATTGTTAAGCATAGTGAAGTGAATCTGCACGAAGCGAAAACATTAGACAATTGGATTCTCCATGTTGGAACTTCATGTTGCTGGTCCATTTCAGGAATCTCCCTGAAACAAAAGAGTTTGTGGAGGAACGAATTTCTGCTACTTTAGTTTCCAGATGCCTCTGATTACTAGCTGATATCTTACTTGGATGTTCATCTCAGTGACTGGAATCCCCATGCTGATCTACAAGCAATGGCTAGAGCTCATCGGCTTGGACAAACAAATAAGGTTGTGCATCTTGCTTCCCCAAACCCCACCCCACCCAAAGTGATAATAAGCCTTTTAGCCCTCATTTCCATTTCAAAAATGGAGATGGACTGAATTTGTTTATTGAATTCTTGACCTATATATGAGTGGATAGTTTATATTTGTGGCTGTTCCAGGTGATGATCTTCCGACTCATAACAAGAGGAACGATTGAAGAAAGAATGATGCAGATGACCAAGAAGAAAATGATTTTAGAACATCTCGTTGTTGGACGGCTCAAAGCTCAAAACATCAATCAGGTAACGTATTCACAAGCTTGAGTTTAATGTACATTAAGACCACACAAATATACGTTGGTATATAAGGTAGATAGTCTTGGATATCTTGTACCTGCTACAATTGCAGTCTGATCTTCACCCGTTTTACCAGTCAAAATGTGCTGAAGGGAGGGTGTATTCTATGTTGCGCGACTCTTCGTTTTCGCTGCCACACCCATGTTGATACTGACATGGTTGTGGGTGTGGTGTGGGATCCATACTGGATATGGTCAATCAATTTTCGGTACTTTGATGAAAATCGATAGAGAAATTCGAGACAGATATAGTGATCTCTGGAGTCTAATAAAATCTAGGGTGAAACCGTACTTTAAGCATATGTTTATTTTTTTGTTAAAATATAATTGTATAACCAGAAGGTGCTTTAAAGATATTTACTGGTCAATATCCACTGTTGAATGTGCAATGAACTTTAAGAAGTGTATCATGACCTCTATATCATTTGCAATAGCTATGTAACACAAGGAAAAAAAAGAGTAAGGAGCTGCATTTGTACTTGATAATATTGATTTTGGTTTTTCCACACCATATTTTGATCTTCCGTCCGTTATGAGCCCTTATATATATATTCAAACCTGCTCTAAATAATTCGTGCATTCCTTTCCTTTCAAATAGTCCACCATAATTTAGGCATAATTTTATAACTCTATTTTTAGATATTTGATATATTTTTAGCGGAATCCCCGCATCCATACACTGAAATCTTAGAATTTAGATCATGAACACATCTAGGTTAAGACTTTCTTCTTCTAAGTTGGCAATGGATCAGACGCTATCACTGTTGATTGGCCTTGGAAACTAATCTGGAAAGTTAAAACTTCCACTCAAAATTGTTTGCTTCAGCTGGACAGCAATGCATGAAGCCAGTTTAACACAAGACAACCTTGCAAGGAGGAAGATTCAGAGTCTGAATAGATGCTACATGCGTTACAAATAAGCAGAAACTCATAGCCATCTGTATTTGCACTGCCCTGCTGTAGCAGATTTATGGCACATGTTCCTCACCCATTTTGGTCTCAGATGGGTAATGCCCAATACTATCAGGGAAGTTTTTGAATGTTGGAGCACTGGAAAGTTGACAGCACCATCAAAAAGACACCTCCAACTTCAACTCCAACACAGACTCCAACTCTGAAATTTTTTGGTCTTCACGGCCAAACACCTACTTAATTTCTTGTGAATCTTTCCATCTTGGAATTGACAAATTCTTTGGCACTAGATTGTTCTCTTCCTCTTGCTGTCAGTTTTCTGGAGAATTAGCAAAGGACTTCTTTTTGCACCCCTTGACACCCCTTCCCAATTAATTGATCAATTTAATTTTGTTGCTATGCCCCCAGAGAGTTGCATCCATCTCAACAATAACATCAACATATTTAGTGAGACCCCACATAAGTGGAGTTTGGGGAGAAAGTATATGCAGACCTTACCCCTGCCTTGTGGAGGTAGAGAGGCTGAGAGTCGCATCCATCTCAGCATCATGAAATTGTGCATTTATAGGTTCTGCACGTTCAATCACCCATCAATGTTCCCCTGTAACTTCACTTAGTTGCATACTTGATGTCGGCTGGGCATTTTGTGAGAATATTTCCTTCTTCAATGCGTTGTCTTTGCTCTGATCTTTTAACTATTCCTGGGGAATTGAAGGCATGAACAGGGTGAATTTGAGTTGTGATGTTTCCTGTATTGTTTGCAGGGAGAATAATCAAGACTTCTTTAGGTGTTGGGTGTGTTTGTATCTCAAAAAGCATGGGATCAGGATCATATAAGATTCCAGATGGTCTTGACTCCTTATAATTATTATAGATCAGTTGGGCCTGAAAAAGATTCATATCCGTGAATCTTAAAATTTGGATCATGAAGGATCTGACCTCCTGATCCGCATCCGCACCTGTATTGGACATTCACACCCGAGTTTGAGCAACTTAGGCCCACGTGATCTAGGGTCTGATGTGATGTCCATTCCCCTCAGCCCCCTTTTTATAGGATTTTTTGGCCCTATATTTCATAGCTACTATAGAGCTTTTATCACCAAGTTTGTCTCCGACCGCTACTCTTGCCGGAATTGCACACCAAATCAAAATGGTGTTGTGAACATACTCGTTGCTTTCAACCTCCACTTCCTTTGGAGCGTTTCCTCCATCTCCCCTCGCTTTAAACCTCGCCCATCGTCGCAAATGATTTCTTAAGCTGTTTTTTTTTTTTCAGTTTCAATACATCCACCACAAAAAATTCCTGTGTGAAAAAATATTAGAGAAAAATATTATTGAATTGTTGTAACTACATTATTACATTGAGGCTCTATTTATAGACAATACATTCCAATCCTTTTCCTAATAGGACACTACATTACAATCCTTTTCCAAGTAGGATTTTATATGCTATTCCTATTCCTACTCATATTCTAACAATTCCTATTTCTTCCAAAACCTTTCGAGACAATAGATTCTTAGGAAGCCCCAAAAAACGAATCCATACCCGGCTTCTATCTGTCGTATATGTAGCATTAATGAATCTTTCTATCTATAATGCAATCTTCTCCCATCCTTCTTTAAAAGTCTCCTTAGGAATAATAGTTACTTCTCTGCTTTCTCCTTGTACAACAATAATACTGATGTACCTTCCATCTTGAGTGGTTCCCTAATGCAGGAAGAATTGGATGACATCATAAGGTATGGATCAAAAGAATTATTTGCTGATGACAATGACGAGGCTGGAAAATCCCGACAAATTCACTATGATGATGCTGCAATAGATAGGTTAGTTTTACTTACATGAAAAAAATTGATAGGTAAGTTCTGTTTACCCAGAGATTCCTTATTCAGTTTCTCTTTTTAAAAATAATTTTGGGGTATGGCTTTTCAAAATTTTGGATTGTACATCTCCCACCATCTCAGCAAGTAGGACCTTCCTTTTTGATGCATTCCAACAATCTGACCTATCCTTAAAATGGAAAATATTTCTCCCTTGTTATTCTGCTACATTTAAGAAGTATTGTTAATTACAACAAATTATGCAGTGTAGTTTCTAAATAAATAAATTTGAGTGAAAAAGGAATCAATATTCAAAGTTAAACTAAAATTTGAGTGATTTCACCGTCGTACTCCTAACCTCACCATTTCTTTCCAAGATGAAGGTAATAGTTCATATTGTTTCTATACATATTCTACAGTTTTCTGTACTGCTCAGTGTTTCACATTTTAAACAATAATTTTTAGCACGAATACCAAATTCAATGTACTATTTTTTTCCAAACATTTTATTCTGAAATTACACGCAGGTCAAACAGGGTCGAATTTGTTGGGTTGACGGAGTACCTAAGTACTATTGCCTTCATCCCAAATTTATGTGGCACTTTTTCCTTTTTAGTTTGTCCCAAAAAGAATGGCCCCTTTTTATAATTAGAAATAACGTAACTTTAAAATTCCCCTTTTACACTGAAATGAGTTATAGCCACAGAAATATCTAAGGTTTGGTTTTGGACCGCAAGTATTAGAAATCTTTCCTTTTTTTTCTTAAACTTAGTGCCAACTCGAGCGGTGCCACATAAATTAGGACGGGGAGTATATGTTTTTTATAAAATATACAATTCAAGTAATTTTTTCATTCTATTATTTTTTAGACTACTTGATCGTGAGCAAGTTAGAGATGAGGATGCTGCAGTGAATGATGAAGAGGAGGATTCGTTTCTTAAAGCTTTTAAGGTTTTTATCTACTCTTAGCATTTTATGACCGGAAACTGATTTTGTAGAATTACTCTTGCAATTGACTCAAATCATAACAGGATTCACTAAAGTAAGGTGTTGCAAATTATTCCTCTATCGTGTTTGGCACATTGAAAACTGAAATATAACTTTACAATTGAAATAATGCTTCCATGGGCTTGTTCTACTTATATATTAATGATGTTTGAATTGTGTTGGGATTAATATATGCTATTATGTATTAGATGTTGAAAATAGTAATGATGGTTGTAGTACTAGTGATGATGTTATAAGCACTAACTTCGTATATGTTCAGGTATCTTTTGTATTGTTTTTAATTCGTTTTTCACCTCAAAGAAGTGGGCACTTCACTTTTCGCCTGTGTGCTAGGAGCCTTGTTGCTTCTTTTCTTTTTTTCTTGGGCATTTTTTTCCTTTTATTAACCGCGGCTTAAAAACAACCATACATTAGCTAAGTGTAGTGCATTAATGGTTACATTAAGACATTTGATTAAAGTAATTACTCCAAAAAAAGAAAAAATGAAATAATACATGTGAAATGAACTGTCTTAGTAAAATCAAAAAGCAAACTATGATTAGTCACTAAAGAAGGCACTTCTCATAAAGTATAATTGTTCTCTAGTGTTTAACTTGTAGCATACATGTTAGTTCTATTCTTATATTGGTGAGGTATCTTGCAGATGATAAATGCATAGGTACATATAATTGAGCACCAAAAGAAATATATTTAATTTTACTAATGAATCTTAGTTAGTTGACAATTGTATAGTGTTTTGTGGTAAGGTAAAGTATCTTATAAACGATACGAAAAAAATCCCGTATACAAGTCGTATATCGAAAAAAGTAGAGAAACCTAAAGCAGAATACGGTTCTCTACTGTTTTGCAGTTCTTCATTGGCACGACATCTCATACCCTTGGGCTCTTTTTCCGCAACCTTAACTCCTAACATTGCAATGCTTCCATCACTGTGCCCGACATCAGCCATTGTACTCCACACCCGCTAAGGACCACCAACCACTAATTAGTAGCCACTTCACAATGCAATAGGAGAGGATTCACATCTTTGTTGGAGCTTGTAGACCTCACACCACCTCAGATTGTTGATTTTTCATTTTGTTTAATTTTCTGCAGTCAAAATCTTTCCTCTAGTTGCCAACCACACAATGAAACACACCATCCTGGCACCCTGGGGATCTAGATTGACCAATACCCTAATAAACTCGGGTCATAGGACTTAACAATGAACAGTCCACCCCTCCTATCTCGCCGTATTCGATGAAGTGTGTGTTGTGATCTGCCCATACAATATCTCGATCAGGCTTTGAAATTCTCCCATCTCATTGCCACGATCCAATTTTTCAGGTCATGATGACACCTATTATGACCCACCAGTAGGTAAGTCAACCCATAATCCGGAACAACTAGTAACAGGCTATCTATTATGAATGAAAGAAAACATCGGGAATGAAGTTAAATAAAGGGTTAACAAATGAGACAACTCCAAGAGTATAAAGTGAAATACAAAGTAAATATAAGTACAAACCGTCTCGCACCCAAGGGTTGTGGCTTAGTGGTTCAGTGGAGTTGAGTTGAACACAAGGAGGTCTCAGATTCAATTCCAAAAAGCGACGAACATTAGGTGATTTCTTTCCATCTGTTCTAGCCTTGGTGTTACCTGTTGCTGGTGGGAGACGGTAGGTATCCCGTGAAATTAGTCGAGGTGTGTGTAAGTTGGGCCGGACACCTTGGTTATCCCAAAAAAATTTACAAGACGTCTCTAAATACAACGTAGAGGTCAGTCTAATCAATAAGAGGGAAAGTAGTAATACTCCGAACGTAAGGAGCTCACCCCAAATCTCTTATCCATAGCTGCTCCGCACAATGCACACATCAATGATGAGAACTCGTACTATGATCTGTAGGCGGCAGAAGTGTAGTATGAGACCAAACACGTGGTACTTAGTAGGCATCAACCAACTGAGCTCCAAAGATAAGGCAAGCATAAATAACATGTAAGGTAGAAATATAACTACAAGCATCTATCTATCCGAAAGACAATATGATAAAGCTAATGGAGCAGCAATAAGGATAAACTATTCTATTAAAATACTAATCAGGGTCTAAAGTGTAATACCGTATATCATTAATCAATGTACAAAGGAAGAGTGAAAGAAAGTTATATAATAGTATACGAGGCCAAATAATACATATACAACATGAATAGACAAGGAAGAGAGAGATATACGGTGGTACCATATATATAGGACTACTCAAGGTAATAACTTAAGGTAGCCAAACTAACATCTCAAGGCATCCTAACCAAATAGGAAAGCTAGTGCTGACATAATCAGGGTCCCGAACCATAATGTCTAACCATGAGATAACCATCAATAAGACAGTTTACCATAAAAAGGAAAGGGATCAAAAATCATACCGACAACCTCGGGTACCAACCATAGTCAACTTTCCACGAACTAACCATAATAACAACAATAAAGTAACTGGCCCCACAAGTGCGGAAGGTTCTATCCACACTCAACAAACAACAATCGTAACTTATGCCTATAAAACCCCCATATGGCCGATAGATATAAGCGCCAAACAACTATATTGGTGATAGGCAATGCATATAAATGAATGAATGTACAGAAACCAATAGTAAACCATGCTCAGTAGCTCGCAAAGGCAGTACCTACGGTGACCACTGTTCTCTAGCACTGTGTCTCACAAACGCAAGGCCCCTAGGGGATTCGGGAATATCCATATGCACTGTCTGGTC
This sequence comes from Capsicum annuum, assembly GCF_002878395.1. Taxonomy (NCBI): domain Eukaryota; kingdom Viridiplantae; phylum Streptophyta; class Magnoliopsida; order Solanales; family Solanaceae; genus Capsicum; species Capsicum annuum. Next base: position 6,209,070 of record NC_061118.1, on the reverse strand, counting down.
CCGATCCAGGACTTCCAAAATCATCATCATCAATCTACTCCGTCCCGTATCGGAGAGATGTATATATAATAAGTGCACAGACTCGAACCGTGACTAAAAGAGTGTAAGTTCGTAAATCCATTACCTGAAATCAACTCCGGGACTAAATCAACATAATAAAGTAGAACGGGTCGGAATCTCTCTCGACCAAAGTAAAATAATAGTGGTAAAAGTGTGGATAAATCACAGACAAGAATCAATTTTGGTCTAATTTCCAAAACGTCATCTTTAGTTTCAAAAGCTTGTAAATCATTTAATACGGTGGTACGATTTTCGTTATAAAAGAATCGGTTTTAAAAGTGAAAAGTGGGAATAAATTCCTTTTTTAGAAAACAATAGTAAAATGTTGGAATCATACCACTAAGGGGTCGTTTGGTAGAGTGTATAAGATCAATGCAAAATGCTTGCATTAGTAATGCTTGCATTAGTAATGCTTGTAAGATCAATGCAAAATATAATGTATTAGTAATGCTTGCATTAGTAATGCTTGATTACTTATGGTTGTATTAGGTATGAATGTATTATTTCAGGTATGAATGTATTATTTCTTATACATTGTTTGGTTTGATGTATAAGAAATAATACATCTTACATAATTTCTATAAAAGAAATGTTTGTTTACAAAATTACCCTTCTTTGATTTTGTATACTTTTTTGCAACAAAATTTTTTTGCCATCTCAAATATAATTAGTATTGTTGAACTAGTATATAGATGTTTCGGATTAATTGCAAGACCTTCGTCTTTGCGCATGAAATATTATGCCAATAGTCTCAATTTTTTTTTAATCTTTTTAAAGACCCTCGAAGCAAAGCAAAAATATGTTACAATTATTTAAATCAATTATTCATTGTTGTAGATTAAAATGGTGGGAAAAAAATTGTGAAATGTTTTTAAAAGTTTTACTATTGCAAATTAAAATGGCGGGAAAAGGAATGATGAATATTTTGAGAGGGAAATTGAGGGGTATTAAGGTTATTTAATAAGTTAATGCATGTATTAAACACTTTGCATTACTAATACATAGAAAATGGGTGGTATTAGCAATACACACCTTAATACACAATATAGTGTATAACTAATGCTTGCATTATTTATACATTGACTAACAATTGTATCAAACAAAATATTCATAATACACATTAATTAATACATGCATTATTTTTGCCAATACACTACCAAACGACCCCTAAGTGAGCATGAATGCACCTAAGAGCATACATGCCATCACCAATATCCAAAAAATACAACAATAAGCGCCTAAACGTCTATAAACTAGAATCACACCCTTTCTAAGAGTAGGATACTCACATGGAGTCCAACTAGTATCGTAACCACGGCCTCATGCCCAACAGTATATATCTAGCATAATTCAATACCACAATCCGGGAAACTGCGATCCAAGTCACCAAGTCAACAGTAAGTTATACTAAAGGATCCTTAACATCGAACTATGGTTAACATTCTTATAATCTAGGGTGATACATTTCTATGGCCATAACAAGCATCTCACCCTAAGGGTCCGAGCACCTTTCTATTCCCAAACTCCCTAAATAGGCTAAGTCCATAAACATATCCAATCATTCTTACTTAGCATGCAATCTATACTATACACTATCTCATGGAGAAAAGGAAACCGAAGCTTACCTCGATGCCGAATCGAAACTCTTAAATCGTCCAGAAATCACTGTTCTTTGTTCCACGATCCCGAAACACTGCCACACTATCAAAATAATAACCTACACATCAATAGGAGTAAAATGAAACTCATATTTCTATAAAAATATTCGGGTCGAGATTAGATCAAGAACGGGCCCGGAGCCCACAAACGGAATTCAAAATTGAATCTATCACGAGGTCCCTCGAAGGACCAGGAATGTGTGCTTGAAAGTTGAGCACAAATGGAGCATAAATCGGGGCCAAATCTGCCATTAAAGTTTAAGGATTTTAAGACCTAAATTCTAAGAATTACAACGAAAAAAGATGGAATTTGACGGAGAAAGTAATGAAAAATGACTGAGGAGCGTTGAGCCAGCTTCCCGTTGCTTCAATAGATGATTTCCCACACTTTCCCTTGCCCCGTTCTCTTGAAAATGCAGGAAAAAGGTTAAAAAATAGGGAGAAAAACGGGTGAAGAAGGAAATTGTCCCTGCAATTGTCGCTAAAGCGGTTAGATGAGCGCTTAAGTGGTTACTGCTAAAGAGACCATTGACCGCTTAAGCTGTGGGCGTGGATAAAGGCGGAGGTCGCTAAACAGACTACCTTGGCCGCTAAAGCGGATCTCAGCCGTGTAGCCAAGGCTCCACTTTAGAGGTCACACTCGATATCAGGCACTCGATTTTTAGCTGAGTCCAAATAGACTCCAATCGGGTGCTCGGGATTCGTTTGGAATCCCGTGCATGAAAATGAACTATGCTACCATATCAAATTCAACATTTTAGACTCAACGGAACCATCAAAGCTTTCATTCGAGGCCGTTTTGACTAAATATGGGCCCCACACCCATAGTTTCGATTTTTAACTAAATTATATCCAATAGCCCAAAACGAGTCTGGAAGCCTTGAGACTTGAACCGAGGGTCCCACTAGCCTAAAATTAATACTTCGGAGCTAACGACATTGTTGGATTTCTCATCCGAGGCCGTTTACTAGGAGTTTTGGTCTGAGATCAATTCCTTAACAGTTCTGGTAAGTCGTAAATGCCTTGTAGTGTTGTGGGAATGCTCAAGATGCTGGAAACATGCGAAAATTGAGGAAATGACCTGGAGGGTCATTACAATATTCATTTTTCATCCGCGAAAGTCGATGATAGATAGAGCATGAAAGCTCGAAAGGACGAGGTACTGTGCCCGCATTCCCCGTGCATGTTTCCCCTGATAATCTCTACGGAGAGACAACACTTCCAAGGAATTTTGCTATAGGTATCACATTTCATCCAACTTCCTTCACTTTCCAAACAACCCAACCTCAACAACCAACTAGCCTCCAACTGAACCGAGAATAGTTGATGCGCACAAATCCAAACCACAACACACTGATATCACACTAGTACAAGTACAATCAAGCTAAAGGCAATCCAAGACATGAATCATGTGACCAACTCCAATATCCAAATCTAACTTTCTCTTGCCTTCCAAGCCCGCTATCTACTCTGAACCATACAAAATGTCATTCTAGTTCTGTCCGCACAATCCCATCACTCTTGCTCGAAAGAATGGAGCTGATCCACTAAAGATCCATAATGGCAAGCATAAGAATAAGCCCATAAGACGCTACCTGAACACATAAATGAAGATGGTCAAAGCCCGCGATCTCTTGCCAAGGCTACAACTAGTCCGGATGACCCTCGAAACTGATAGTCAGAAGTTCGAAGTACCAATCCATGCTACGGAACGATCCGCTCCAGGACGCCCCACTAACTGTAGGTGAGACCATGCTAAGCTCAACTTGAGCACATTTCTTCCCCTGAGTTGATATTTTAAATTTTTGGTTAAGACTTAAAACCAAGGTCAGAAGCGGAGGAATCCATCGTTATGTGCCAACGGGCTATCATTCGAACATCTATTAGCCATAATCTATCTGAACTGAAGAAAGAACATGTCGGTAAAGAGTAGGCTTAGCCAACCTATAAACGAATGTTCAATTGACAACAACAACATACTCGTGTATTACCACATAGTGGGGTCTGGGGTGGGTAAAGTATAGGCAGACCATATCACTACCTCAGGTGAAGTAGAGAGGTTGTTTCTGATATCCTAGCTCAGGACAGATAACATTATAACAAACCCCAAAACATAAAAGCATATAAGCTAATACAATACACAAAATAAACTAACATCGCTAGCTGCTAGCTAATCGAGGAAATAATACAACCACAAGATAATACGATACACTATCTATCCAAAAATTATAAATATCACTCAAACACCCCGAACAGGGAAGTCCAAACGCAAACAAAGTACTTATCCCTACTGTTGCAGACGCACTCCCACCCCTTAACCCTCTACCCGAATTCGCGTCCTCTACACCTTCCTATCAAGGGTTATGTCTTCCGTAAGCTGTAACTTCTCCATATTATGCCTAATCACCTCCCTCCAATATTTCCGTGGCCTACCTCTACCCCGCCTAAAACCGTCCATAACTAGCCTCTCACTTCTCCTTACTGGAGCATCCGAGCACCTCCTCATCACATGCCCGCACCAACATAATCTCGGTTCTCGCAATTTGTCTTCCACCGAAGCCACTCCCACCTTCTCCCGAATCATCTCAGTCCTAACCCTATCTCTCCTGATAAGGTCACACCTCCATTGCAACATCCTCATCTCTGTCATCTTCAACTTGTGGATGTGAGAGTTCTTGACTGGCCAACACTTCGCCTCATACAACATAGCTAGTCGAATTGCCACTCTGTAGAACTTATCTTTAAGCTTAGGAGGCACCTTCTTATCACACAAGACCCCAAAGCGAGCCTCCATTTCAACCACTCTGTACCGATACAGTGCGTGACATCCTTATTAATCTCACCGTTTTTTTGAATCATAGACCCTAGATACTTGAAACTCTCTCTCTGCTGAATGGCCTGAGAACCAGCTCCATTACCACATCAGCCTTCTGTGACAAATCTCTAAACTTACTTTCCAAGTATTCCGTCTTGCTCCTGCTCAACCAAAATCCGTTAAACTTAAAAGGGTCTATCTCTAAATCTTCTACTTATCATTAACTCTTCTCCGAGTCTCGTCAATCAGTACCACGAGTCTCGTCAATTAGTACCACATCATCAACAAATAACATACACCAAGACACCTCTCCTTAATACGTCGCGTCAAAACATCCATCACCAAGGCAAAAAAGGGCTAATAGTCGATCCCTGTTGCAATCTTGTCAAAACGGAAAAGTGCTCCGAATCTCCAACCGTCGTCCTCACCCGAGTCTTTGTGCTGTCATACATGTCCTTAATCGATCTAGTGTCTGTGGCATACACACCTCTAGCCTCCAAGCACCTCCACAGAATCTTCCTGGGGACTTTGTCATTTGCCTTCTCAAGGTCAATGAACACCATGTGCAAGTCCTTCTTCTTCTCTCTAAACTGCTCTTGCTCCACTAATCTCCTCACGAGATGAATGGCCTCAGTAGTCGATCGACCTGACATGAAATCGAACTGATTCTCAGAAATAGTCACAATCTTCCTCAACCTCAACTCTACCACCTTTTTCCAAACCGTCATAGTATGATTCAACAACTTGATACCCCTATAATTGTTGCAACTCTGAATATCCCCTTGTTCTTATACAATGGAATCATCGTACTCCACCTCCAAGCTTCGGGAATCCTTGCCACCCTAAAAATGATGTTAAATAACCTCGTTAGCCACTCCAAACCCGCCCGACCTGTGCTCTTCCAAAAATCCTCCGGGATCTCATCTGGCCCAGTCGCCCTACCCCCACGTGTCCTGCGGATAGCCCCCGAGACCTCCTCAACCTTGATACTCCTACAATAACCATAATCGCGACACCTCTCAGAGTTCTTCAATTCCCCAGCACAAAACCTTTCTCTCCCTCGTCGTTCAAAAGCTTATGAAAATTGGACTGCCACCTCTTCCTAATGAGGGCATCCTCAACCAACACTGTACCATCCTTCCCCGTGATGTACTTCACTTGGTCAAGGTCACGAGCCCTCCGTTCCTTGGCCTTGCCAAGCCTATACAACTTCTTATCCCTGCCTTTCTCCTCTAAAACCGCATGCAAGTTCTAAGAAATTGCTGTCTTAGCTGCCTTAAACGCTAACTTAGCCTCTCTCCGAGCTACCTTATACTCATCCTTATTCGTCTGCCGCTCCTTATCATCCTTATTCTCCACCAACTTCGCATAAGCCACCTTCTTAGTCTTCACCGTCCTCTCAACTTCTTCATTCCACTACTAGTTCCCCCGATGCTTGCCAGATCGACCTCTCTAGCGGTCTCCCTAATGCAACTTGCAGTCGTTTCCCACATACTATCCACATCCCCTTTGCTCTCCCAAGCCCTCCCGTCGCCAACTTCTCCCCCATTTTCAAAGCACTAGCCAAAGTCGAGCTACCCCACCTAATCCTCGGTCGACCCTTCACACTCCTCTTCTTTCTGTCCTTATTCGCCAACAACATATGTTGAGTCGATAGATTCTTGCTAGGTATGGCCTTACAATCTTTACAAATCACTCTATCGCCCTTTCTAAGGAGAAAAAAGTCTATCTGGGTCTTGGCCACCGAACTACGAAGGGTAATAAGGTGCTCCTCCCTCTTTGGGAAGTTTGAATTTGCCCCCCACAACCCAAAAGCCCTAGCAAAATCCTAAAGAGAAGCCTCCTTCATTCTGTTCCTCAAAATTGAAACTGCCATGCACATCATCATAACCTCTCAGTAAAAACCCAGTATGCCCATTAAAATCCCCTCCAACGAAAAGCATCTCCGTGCCCAGAACGCCTCTGACCAATTTATCCGAAGTCTCCCTCCCAGAAGTTCCTCTTCTCCTCGTCCAATCCTACTTGCGGAGCATAGGCACTAATAACGACCAAAGTAGACCCTCCAATGACCAACCTAATCGACATTAGTCTATTTTTAACCCACTTAACCTCCACAACCTGTCCTCTAAGCTCTTCTATCTACTAAGATACCTACCCCATTCTTATGCCTCACGCTATCCGAGTACTACAATTTATACCCGTCCATATCTCTCGCCTTAGTGCCTACCCATTTGGTTTTCTGGATACAAGCTATACTAATCCTTCTCTTCCTAAGAGTCTTCACGAGCTCTATGGGCTTACCTTGAGAGTCCTTATGTCCCAGACCCAAATCTCAACTTGGAATCTCCCTTATCGCACCTACCCCTTGCCCTCAACCCCAAACTCGATCCTAGACCTGCCCCTAACCCATTGCCAGACCCAGACCCCGCCCTTGGAATCTCTTTTATCCCACTTACCCTTCCTTTAACCCCAAACTCGATCCTAGACCTGCCCCTAACCCATCGCCAGACCCAGACCTCGCCCTAGACCCTAGTCCCCAACCCAACCCCAATCCTGACCTAGTCTACCATCGACCAACACAACCACTACTCAAAAAGGAGAAGAGAAAAAAGGCGAGCAAATAGGTAAAGCTAAAATACAATTAAGGAAGGCTAAAAAACAGATAGGCAAGGCTAAAAAAGAGGTATCAAGAAAAACCGCGTATAACCGGTGGCCACAAAACCAATAAACTATAATGCAAGTTTGACAACCAACAATCAATAACACAAACTATACTAGACACAATAACTCTGGTCCTCTTTCGAAAGTAACACCAACACAAGAAGAAAATATCAACACGTACCACAGTAAATGGATATACTAGTCTCAACTAACTCCTACTCGACAAAAGAGAAATAGAAAGCAGTATTCCCACAAGAACGACCAAGATAAGCAGACAAGAAATCAAAGGAGAATAGACTGAGAAAAATAGATATCAAATACATCGGACATATAGACCTCCAAATAGTTAGGAACCTAGACAAAATAAATGAGAAGGGATGAAACGAGTGCACCTGATCCTGTGAGAAGATGAAGCGATGATGTTTTCTTTATTGTTTTGTCGGATTCCAGCAAGTTGGTGAAGAAATTGGTCGTCGGAATGTTGCTGCCACCGTCTTTGCCTATTGCCGAAATTGTCCCAGGACTTGAATGCCGGACGCCGAAAAATGACCTGGTCATCGAAAAACCTTGTGCCGGAGTGTTTCCGCCGGAGCTTCACCGGAGGCCTTTAAAAAGCTGGATCTGGTTTACCTTTTCTCTCGTCAAATCTTGACGCCAGACACTGCTTGTTGGTTGTTGCCATCAGATAGGGTACCGACGGTCTATGTTTCTCAGACTCGGCGGTTATGTCGTCGAACCCGTCCCGACGCGACATCGGTGCGGGATTCGTCTCGGATTCGGTCAAACGAATCCGGATACGTTGACCAACATCAAGAAGAAAGTTGGCTTTGTTATCGAAAGGGAGAAACCGGTGTAGGGAGAAAATCGACGACTGTGATTGGTGTTGCCGGCTAAAGGGTTGTTGCCGGCGGAATGGTTATCGTTGTCGGAATTTCGATGGGGAAGAAAGAAACCTCAGATCTGTGATTGTGGGTTGTTTTTGGCGAAAGGGTTGTCGCCGGTGGAAATGTTATCATCGCCGGAATTTCGATGGGAAGAAAGAGTAGAATGCTCAGATCTGGTGGTGGTCGCCGGAATTTCACCGGAATGCTCATTGCTGGTGGTCCTATTTTTTAATAATTATATTTAATAAAAAGTTATATTAAAAAGGTAAACCTAATTTATGCATATCTGGTGAGTGTTTGACTTTTCAAATACTACTCTTAATTAAAAAGAATTTATTTTTTTCCGTATAAAAAAATACTATTCCAAATTTAAAAAGTAACTAAAAGAAATTACCTTAAAAGTGAAAAAAGTAAATAATATTTTTTTAGAAATAAAATTTCCTTGACATATAGGAAAAAGTAAATTGAAATGACTGTTTAAATATAGAACTATATTTATAATATTTAATTTTTTAGTCGAATCCCCACACCCGTATCCATAATCGGATTCGCACCCCCGAATCTTAAAAATTAAATTTTGACGAATCTGACTCTCGAATCTGCACCCTTCTTGGATACCCGCACCCGAGTCCATGCAACTTAGCTGGCGGTAGACAGTGGTGACCAAGCGAAGAAGAGGGTGGAGAGAGAGAAGTGTCGGAGGAATTGTGTTGAAAAAATCTATGAGAATAGTACCTTACCTGCTGCCGGCGAGATCGTCGGCGCCAGTCTTAACTGTCGGCATCTGCGAGAAACGTTTAAAGTAAGATGTTTAAGGAGATGGACGTCGGAGAGAGAGATGTCGGATAAAAAGAGGTAACGTTCAATCCCAGCTGCTAACACAAATCTGGAAATGGAGGTTGGAACCAAGCTCTACAACTCATAGTTGAAATTTCAACACCGAGGTTGAACTACTCGATCTCAGCAACCCAGACCAATCCTGTTGACGACTAAGCATCCAAATGCGAAACCCATCATAACCTCAAGAGTCAAAATCCCAAAACTTGAGTCAACAAATCTAAACCAAGGCCAAACACCTAAATCAACGTCACTACCAAAAGTTAGGCATATCCCCACTCCCCACTGGTCCCTATCAGAGCCGAAATCAAACTGTAGCTGAAGAACAAAATCACAACGGAGGAAAAAAAGCCCACAGACTGAAGGCACAAGCAATATCCACATCTACCGAGGGACATAAAGCATCAAAGCATAATTGAGAACACGTTGAGGCTATGAAGAATAATAACAGTAGCCAAAACTCGAGCAACTCTGAGGAATACACCCTTAGCCTGAATTTGGCCAATCCAATACTTGATATACACGGCCACGAATATCTATAGACACACATCGCCCATTTTCACCACCCTTAACTCAATTAGACCAAGAACCACATCACGGAGAGAACGAAGCATCCAACTCCACACTTATACCAAGATCAAATCTTTCATTAGAAGACGAACCCAATAACCAGAAAGACAAACCTTTAGAATCAACCTCAGAAATGGCCCTTTAGAACCGAATTGCCAACTCTAGAACCACAACAAACCATGGAAGGCCAAACCTACCTTCACTTTCACAATCCACCTAACAACCAATCCAATTTCACTAAAAGAGAGAGAGAATCAACCAATGGAGTCAGCCGTCTCGGCCAACGAATAGAATCGTGAGGAAGGGGACTCTAACTAGATAACGCTAGTCTTGCCGAATCAAGATTGAATCAATAACAACCAAAAGATATCGGGAGAATACTCACAAAAATACTTGAAGTTTGATCGGATTATCAGTTGAGCATACTGAACTTTGTGGGGGTTCTATTACCCCCAGACTTTTTTGTTTCGTATTTTAATGGCATATATCTGCCCACTTGGATCATTACGTGTATGTCACGCGCATTGAGCGCGTGAAAGTGTTAAAAAACATTCTAAACTTTTTTTTTTGCCAAACAACCCCTCTACTTTCTAATTTTTAAAAGTTTTATATTTTTTATTTATTTTTTCATTCTTTCTCTTCTCTCTTCTCTCTTCTCTCTTCTTTCTCTCTTCTCTTCAACAATGGAGTCTTTGACAATGGTTGCTCCATTGTTGAATTGAAATTGAACACAATTTCATCACACACATACACAATCAAATGGGTCATCTTCAACACACCTAATTCAATTACATCAATTTGATTCAATTTCAACACACACACGCACACCAAATGAGTCATCTTCAATTCCATCAAAATGACAAAATTTAATCGACCATTGCCACCACCAATCAACCACCATTGTCGCCGGTAACCACTACCACCTCAGCTATGGGGAAAAATCAAAAAGAAAATTCACCAAGAGAGGAAAAAATTGGTCGTCGAAACTGGAAACAAACATTCTTGAAGCATCTGTTAGCTAGCTAGCTCTTAATTGTTGTGTAATGTCATGGTGCCATATAGTACTTTTAGTTTGTGGAGTTTGGTAAAAGTGAATTCTTGGTATTTTGGTGCTGATTTGCTGTTTATGATTATTCTTGGTGTGAGATATATTGGGTTATTTTTAGTTTGTGGAGTTTGGTAAAGGTGAATTCTTGAGTCACCCAAGTTTAGAAATTGGAAATTTTGTCTGTTGGATTAAAGGTAGATTAATCCTAATATATTGATATTGGAACTCTATATGTTGATAAAGTTTGTAACTTTAGGATTTTTTTTTCAACTGCATATCAAGAACTCAGCTTGTTAATTACTATCTGTTGTGTAATGGACTTGGAATTTGAAATTGACTCAATGGAATCATTTGGAATTTGATTTGTAGGTGGAATTTGAGTTGTGGAATCTTTAATATGGTTGTAATAGTGAAATTGTTGAAAAGTGATAAAATGGAGAAGAAAGAGCGCGTGTACTACACTTCCGACCGTCAAAACTGGGTATAACGTTTCGAGGGGCAATTAATTCCACTTTAAAAAAGTTCGAGGGGAAATTAATTCCACTTAAAAAAGTATAGGTGGGTAATAGGATCCCCGCAAAGTTCAATATGCTCAACTGGTAATCCGGTCTAACTTCATGTATTTTTGTGAGTATTCTCCCAAAGATATGCTTATAGCAACAACAATATAAGCCGCAGGAGGCACTAAAAATGAAAAATATTATCAAATACCACTCTAAGGTCATAACAAGTTCATAATGCCAAAGGAAAGGGACTTTAACCTAAATGCTACACCCCAAAGGAAATACCACGTTTATCCACTGCTAAAAGAAATCATCTATGAGGATAGTCACATATGTATGAAATCTAAACCAAGGCATGCAACAACCAATACAAACATCGATGGGTATGAAAACCCTAATTCAACCTAAATAAAAAGTAAAAGGTAGGAAATCAATGACGCACCTATCATGGTGGAAATCCAAAGTCATAGTCCTCATGTGCCTGAAGGAGACAAATCTGAGCGGGTCCAAACTCGAACCAAGTGTTTGAATCACCAATTGAGGCACTAAGTGCATTACCTCTAACTAAGGGCGCCACATCTCTATGAGACTAATCTGGATGAGCTGAATGACTAATAATCCCACGTCGGGGACACTTTCTGGACTAATGACTGGTCTCGCTGCAGTTGTAACCAACCTTAACCTGGCAAGAAACACGAGCTGACCCCAACTGGTTGGCCAACTGACACCGGGGACACTCCCTACTGAAATGACCATCCTCCGGCCAACTGACACCGGGGACACTCCCTACTGAAATGACCATCCTCCCCACAATTGTAACATACCTCAGGAGCTCCTATGCTGGCGAGGAGCATATGTTGATCATGTATGAACAACCAACTCGCGTCTAGGGCACTCCTTAGACCAATGGCCAATCTCACCGAAACCAAAATAAGCTCATGGAATACTCTGATGTACTGCACCCCGACCGCCACGACCTATAGATCCATATCGAATACTCTGCAAGATCTGATGAGAACTTTGTCCGTTGTGAGCACCATGACTAATTTGAGAGCCACCTATAGCTGAGATGCTACCTGTGTGGAACTGACAGTCTGCAAGTAATGCTGACCCCGCCGAGAGAATCCTTACTCTCGGATGGAATACCAATAAATTGTACTTATAGCATGGCGTCTTACCTCCATATGTTTCAATACAAGCTCTCTCATACTTTGAAGGATATAACATAGGAGTATGTTTGGCCCGTCAAGAAACCCAATCTCATATTCCGAAACCGACAAGGAACCTGCTGAACACCAACAAACCCAACTCTGATTTGAAAACTGCTCGATGTACGGGATATCGTCTCTGGTTGTAAGGTATCCATAAAAAGGCTTGAAATCCCCAACGCTGAATTTTGAAAAGCTGAGGCGGTCAAAAACTCTACTGGAGCCTGGATTGGCTTTAAATCCTCTAGCTAGCGCTGAAGATCTTCGGTATTAATCTCTGACTCCCTAGCCCGACGTTGAGCTGAAGCTCTAGAAACACGTGCGAAAGTCTCGTTCGCTTTTATTGGTAACCTCGTGTTTTCCATCTGAAACAGATAAGAGTCAAAGAAAGTACTAGAGGTTCATAAAAATATGAACATACGATAGGGAATCAAGAAAATTTCCTAAGAATGCCCTATTGCCTCCTGAAGATCTGATAGACATCTGTATACCGATCCGCCGGACTCTACTAGACACTTATTTATTGTACCAATACACATGTAAATCTAGGCTCTGGTACCAATGTGTCACGACCCAATTTCTCATGTCACAAGTCATGATAATACCTACTATAACCCGCCAGTAGGTAAGTCAACATATTATTCGGAACAACTAGTAACAGACTATCAATGGAAGAGAACATCGGGAATGAAGTTAAATAAAAGGTTAACAAAGGATACAACCCCAAGACCTAAGACCTAGTGAAGTCAGTACAAGAGTTTTTAATACAATATGAGTATAAAGTGAAATATAGAGTAAATATAAGTGCAAGCCGTCTTTGAATACAACGTAGAGATCAGTCTAATCAATACGAGGTAGAGTAGTAATATTCTGAATTCCAGAAGCTCTCCCCAAATCTTCGATCCATAGTTGCTTTGCACGATGCACAACATTATCTTAGTGGGGGCTGTCGCCTGCTCGGTGTTGGAAGGTCAAGGGAGTTGAAAGAGTGAAGTCTGGGACAATGGTAAACGTGAGGAATGGCACCTCCGCCCTACTAAAGAAGTTCGCAAGACGGCGAATTCTCGTACTATGATCTGCAGGCTGCAGAAGTGTAGTATGAGTTATCATTCACTATTGTTAAAGAAACTTCTTTCCATCAAAAGTAGGTGTGTCATAAGGACCCCATACATCTACATAAATGAGATAAAAAAGGAACTACTATGTATACTACTAGAAGTAAATGGTATTCTAACTTGTTTAGCACATAGACACACTATATTTGTCCAAATACATCTATAATGTATATATCTAGCATAATTAAATACCATCATCAGGAAACTACGTTCGAAGTCACTAAGTCAAACAGTAAGTCTTATACTAAAGGATCCTTAACATCAAACTATGGTTAACATGCTTATAATCTAGGGTGATAGATTTCTATGGCCATAACAAGTATTTTACCATAAGGGTCGGATAACCTTTCTATCCCCAAACTCCTTAAATAGGCTAAGTCATGATACACTGATCATAAACTTATTCCATCATTCTTACCTAGTATGCAATCTATACTATACATCATCTCATGGTGAAAAGTAGACCGAAGCCTACCTTGATGTCGAACTGAAATTCTTGAATCGTCCACAAATCGCTCATCTTTGCTTCATGATCTCAAAACAACACCACTCTATCAAAATAAATAACCTACACGTCAATATGAGTGAAATGAGACTCATATTTATATAAAAATATTCGGGTCGAAATCGGGTCAGTGGGTTGAAACCCAAAATTGAATCCGGCACAAGGTCCCTAGAAGGACAAGGAATGTGTGCTCAGAAGTTGAGCACAAATGGATTATAAATCGGGGCCCAAATCAACCCTTAAAGTCTAAGAATTTTAAGACCTAAATTCTAAGAATTACTATGAAAAAGGATGGAATTTGACAGAGAAAATAATGGAAAATCCAAGGAGCAATGAACCAATTTACCTTTGCTTTAATGGATGATTCCCCACACTTCCATGTTCCATGCTCTCAAATATTAAGGAAAAAGGCTAAGAATCTCGGGAGAAAAACAGGTGAAGAAGGGAATTTTATCCCCAGCCGTTGTCGCTAAAGCGGTCACTTGACCGCTTAAGCTGCTATCGCTAAAGTAACCACTGACCGCTTAAGCGGTGGGCGAGGAAAAGGCGAAGGCCGCTAAAACGGCTACTTTGGCCGTTAAACCGGACCTCAGCTAAGTAGCCAAGGCCGCAGCTCAGGTTCGGTAAAGCGACTACCGCTAAAGCGCCTCTTAGCCTCTTTAGCGGTCATACCAGATATCAGGCACTAGATTATTAGCTAAGTCAAAGTGGACTTCTACCTGGTGCTCGGGATTCGTTCGAAACCCCGTGCGTGAAAACGAACTATGCTATCATACCAAATGCGACATTTCTGATTCAATGGAGCCATGGAAACTTTCATCCGAGGTTGTTTCGACTAAATGTGGGCCCCAAATTCATAGTTCCGCTTTAACTAAATTCTACCAAATAGCGCAAAATGAGTCCAAAAGTCTCGGGACCTGAATGAAGGGTCCCCTTAGCCTTAAATCAATGTTGCGGAGCTAGCGACGTTGTCAAATTTCTCAGCCGAGTCGTTTACTAGGAGTTTTGATCTAAAACCAATTTCTTAACAGTGAGTGCTCCAAAACAAGGAAATGAGCCTAAAACCCAAATGAACACAGTTTCTTTAAGTCATAAATGACCTATAGCCGCTGTGGGAACGCTCAAAATACTGGAAACGCGCGAAAATTGAGGAAACGATCTGGAGGGTCATTACACTCCCAGTGCTGAAGGCTCCTCCTAAACCTGAAATCTCCCTTCATAGTATCTCAGTATCTCATGAACTGTTGGTGCCCTCATGAACTGGTAGTGCCCTCTGGCTTGTCGAGCTTTTATACATAGTCTGATGTAAGTTCCATTGCGTGTGCTTTTTCAAATAGAAAATGTTGATTCAGATCCAGAACTTTAACTCTTACAAGAAACAAAAAGTCCAGGATAGTGTAAACTTTATTTTTTCCAATGAATTTTGGGGATTGGCAGCTTTTGACATGATTTGGTCATTTTATTGGGCTGATCAAATACTAAAAGTTCAGCTTTTCCTTTCAGGTATTTCATTGAGATTTGCCATCTAAGATAAGGAATTCTTATATATACGGACATGCAGTTTGGAGTTGTGGCCAATAGTCATTCTATTTAGTACAAGCTGATGGGAGTTAATGCAAATGCTTATAATTTTTGACTTCTTGGTGTAACTTACTCAAGTGTATTCGAATTAGATACTCTTGTACAGTTTTAGACACCCCTTCTTATCCTCATCTCAACCAATGTGTCTATACATGTAGGGGCATTTGTCTATAGAAGCCATACATTTTGTAGGTGAACATCCAGACATGAATCCAAATTAGTTCTCGGTTATAGACACCCCTCTTTATCCTCATCTCCACCACTGACCACCCAGTCCTACTTTTATGGTATGATTGAACATCTTGATATCCCTATAATTATTGCAATTTTGAATTTTACCTTTGTTCTTGTACAATGGGATCGTTGTACTCCACCTCCATTCTTCGGGCATTTTCGATGTCGCGGTGTGATATCCTTTTTGTTGTTTGCTTTTATGCTATTTGTTTGCTATACTGTTATCTGTCCTAAGATGGGGTTCTATCGAAAACATCTCTACTTCATATGAGGTGGTGGTATGGACTGCGGGTCTGTTTGGGATTACTGTTAGAAAACAACTTATTTGAGAAGCACTTTTATAAAATAACTTTTTAGAAAAATGCTTTTGAAAAAAAAAGTAATTCGTATTTTGGTAAATTTATTTGAAAAGTGCTTTTGATAAACAAATTGTGTTTTAGATAATCTTTTTCAAGAAGTGCCTTTGAGAGACAAATGACCAAAAAGGACATATATCAATAGGCTTTTACTACTAAAATTTTTTTATAGAGAAAATTTCTCAAAAATATCTATTATAATATTTTTAATTAAAATTTTATTTTTATTTAATTAAAAAGTCCGTACTATAAAATTTTCAATCAATATTTATATACATAGATACATTAAAAATATTGAATAATGATATAATATTACTTAAATAATTTAAATATTACTTAAAAACATCAAACAAAAATGAATTTAAAAATTATTTTATAAATTAAATGACTACTATGAAAAAATTCATCAAAAAAATAATTAGTCCTTCGTACATCACGAAAATTCTCAATGATGTCATCCTTAATTTTATCACACAGTGTCTCTATAGTAATAGAAGATTTGTCTTGTATTTCTGAAGGTATTATTATGTAAATATGGAGTATAAAATTTTAAAATCAAACCAATAAGATATGCTAATTAAATGTGTGTGTAGGTGATAGGGATACTTTTGTCATGAAAAAAAAAGCAGAAATTTTCTGCTTCTTCCCAGAAGCAGAAAAACTGCCTCTGCTTCTTTTTAAAAGCACTTTTGCAAGTTTACCAAACACCCTTCTATTTAAAAAAGTGTTATTTTCTCAAAAAGTGTTGTTTTTTTTGAGAAAAAAAAATCCCAAACAGTTATGCGTACACTTTACCTCTCCCATATGGTATGTTGTTGTTGTATGACGTTAAAGAACCTAGTCAACAACATACCCTTGCTCCTCCAAAACACTAGATTCCGTCAGGTCCGGTTTCCCTCCCCCTTCTCATCTTACGCATAGCTTCCTTACTCTTCTCAAACTTGATATCCCTACAATACTAAATATCTCGGTGGCTCTTGGAGTGTTCTAAATCACCCAATGCAATATTCTTGTTCCCGTCTATTCATTCATGAGTTTATGAAAGTTCATCATCTTTGTATAATGTGTGCCTTTTCCACCAATACCCCCCCCCCCCCCC